>NW_021166800.1:10000-12500 GCF_900634415.1 Cottoperca gobio | reverse complement strand
ATTATACTTTGTGGACTCAGTATTTAGACATGTATAGTAGCAGCTAGAAGGCGACTAATAGTATTGAACCAAGGCCATGTAAAGACACTACACCATCACAGTACGGTCATGCCTTCCACTCTTTTCTTTGTATATTATATTCTCTTAAACATATTCTGGGATTTTATGGCTCCATCTTCTCTACAAAAATAACACATCTTGTTTAAATCATTTACATCTTGTTTAACTACCTGATTCTTTTGAATGACTGGATCTAGTCACAGTGGAAAAGCTCATTGTGCATGAGAGCTAGCCACTCTTTTTTTACCTTCAAACTGCACACATCTGGACATACAACAGTGTGTCGTCAATGTCGCTAATGGATATTGACTGACTAATTTCTTCTTCGACTGTTGCCATTTACTGCACAGTCTCCCATGGCGAAAGCTGATTTCCAGTTGGGTTTGTTTTCTTGAGAAAAAAAGTGGGAGCTGGTACCAATAAAACGCCCCCCTCACACAGATGCTGAAGTCCATCAACCTTTTCTATAATCAGATTAAACTGATTATAAAATTATAAAAAACCCAAACTTGGTGTTGTAGACCTTCAGGATATTTTACTTAATGATGGCCC
The DNA here is from genome assembly GCF_900634415.1 of Cottoperca gobio. NCBI lineage: Eukaryota > Metazoa > Chordata > Actinopteri > Perciformes > Bovichtidae > Cottoperca > Cottoperca gobio. The sequence continues at coordinate 11,888 of NW_021166800.1, read as the reverse complement.
TCACATCTTTGATCCGTCTTTTGCTGCACTTCCCCCTAAGGAACTGGACTGTACAGTAGCTGGTGGTGAATGTGTGTACGTGTTATTAGCAGGAGAAGACAGGATCACAAGGCCGTCTCCTGAACCGTGTGAGCGGTCAGCTGACATGAGGGCCGAGCGATCCTTGTTTCCAAGTCTTTCTCCTCCGTCTGGGCTCTGTCACTCTCCGTCTCTTTGTCCTCTGTGACTGTGTCCTCTTTGCAGTATGCTGCTCCGTTGCCGTCTATCTTGGCCATCTGATATGGCTGTGTGTCGATTTCTTTGGGCTGGTCAACAAGAATAAAAGACTTACTGAAAACTCAGTTTACGGTTCACAAATGAGGGAAAACGTTTGAGTGTAACAAGGTAATATGAGGTTACCTTGTGAGGAGTGGGCAGAGGAGTGACGCAGCAGAGCTTCTCCTTGTAGTGCTCAGGCAGGAAGAAGAGCAGTGTGCCCAGGACTGGATACACTGTGCCGGGGGTCAGGTCATTCTCCTTCATAGGCCCTAATATTTTGACAGACATAGCAGTAGGACAAAACTGATAAGGCATTCAAACACTCGGCCCATCCATTTGAGTGAAAGCTGCTCACCTAATTAATTTGCTGAAGAGTGCATAACTAACATGAAAATATTATTCTGATATGACTGTTAATGGTCTTAAAATATATTGGAGTTGATAGATTTAGATGTGATAAATAAAAAGACTAGGTTTTTTTTCTTCTCTCCAAACAATTAATTTTTCAAATAATATCAACAACGTGCAGCATACTATAAATGACACAGTACATACACAGATAGACAAGCATCATAACACAGTAACAACAATAAGACAACAGATAAAAGATTTAAAAAAAAGGCAAGAACAAGAAAACACCCTATTTATTTCACATAAAGATCACATAGTTTAGGACTGTCAACATGGACCTAGCCTTAGTCCAAGCAAGTGCATCCGGCACCGGGAAACCGTACAGAAGGCTTCCATGTCAAGAAAGTCCCTCTGACCAAAGATTAACACTGTCTGCAGGGAGATGTTCAGAAATGACTGATCCTTACCTTTAAGCACAGAGGTGATCCACTAATGTGGTAAAACATTAAATATCTCTTTATACCACAAAGTAACAGTAGGAAGGGTGTCCTTTAACCATTTTAACATAATAAATGTTCTTGCCAAAAGCAATAGTTTATCCAGTTATTTAAATTTCAGAGAGGAGTGACACAATCTTTAGAGGGTTGACCCAGCAGAAAAAGATATTCTATTATTTTATAAAATACAGCTAAGCTGATTTATAACGCTGTTTTTTCAGTGTATCATTCATTTCTTTCTTATTCAATAGGAAATCCAAAATTTGAAAATGAAAAAAATAACCTGAAAAAAGGGTAACAATCTTATTTTGAAATTGAAGGACAATCTTCTGTTTTTTTAATATTTTTCTTCAGTATCAAAGTAATTCATTGATAGTTGTCTTTACATCCATTGTTGTTACAAGCAAACTGAACTGTTCATAGGTAATTTGACAAACTTAATTTTCCAAAATATAAAGAAATAAACAGTCTAACTCAATGTATCTATGGAAACATTATACTTCCTGTTTCATCATTCACACAAGTGAATACTTTTAACTTGAAATTTTCCAAAATAAGCTAAACAAAAGTTTATTCCATTAATGATTCATTACTACATACATGATTATGTACAGCCATCACCAAAGTGTATTTGCTGCAAAGTAGGGCTTTCGAGTGCAACACAAAAAGAAGTCATTAACTTCCAAGTCACACAATTTGGAAACATAAATATAGAAATGTACTTTGTGGCCTGATTTGCATTAAAATAAATAAATAAATAAGAAATCGTTTTTATAATTTTG
>NW_021166800.1:0-5000 GCF_900634415.1 Cottoperca gobio | reverse complement strand
TTAGACAACCGTTTGCATATGAAAAAGAGTAGTTAACCATGAAATGAAACCATAAAATTGTAACTTAGTGCCTCACGGAGCAGGAGCCCAGCAAGAGACCGCTGCTCAGGTAGAAGGCATCATGTGACCCCCCCAAAGAGTAGTTTTTAAATCTGTGTGGGCATCACATGACCTTTGATTCCAAAATTGGCCACTAAGCACTGTATATGGGACTTTGTGATTCAAGCCGTTATTGCCATCGATATTGTCATGATTCCATATCAAACACTTGCAGTGGCAATAGCCATTGTTGAGATGATAAAGTTGGTTTCAAAGCTGATGGAGTGTGTATACCTGTTAGGAAGCTGACTAGCAGTCCCACCACCACCACCACGGTGGAGTTGTGAGCACTATACCACATGTAGGACAGCGAGTAGAGTGCCTCCACACCCGTCAGCCTGAAGGAAAGGGGGAAGTCAAAAGACAAATTGACGTTAAACCTATCTGATCACCATTATGTGACTGAACATCTGCAGTCTACCTGTAGTGTTCACTGAAACACATACAGTATCTGTAGATGTACAACAAACCAATGTTTGTCACACATCTATACAGCACACACAGTGAAATGAAACTTAGTATTAGGAGCAGTGGGCAGCCATTATAAATGCCTGGGGAACGTCTTCGGGGTCTGGTGCCTTGCTCAAGGTCACCTCGGCACCAGTCCACACTCCGTACTTGTCTGGTTCCCAGGACAAGTCCCCACGGACTGAGCTACTGCAGCCTGTAAGGTTAGTTCGTTGGACTCATGTGTTACCTCAGCTTGGCTGTGGTGGAGTTGACCAGTGTAGTCATGACAGTGGTGGTCATGTTGTCAAACAGGGGCAGAGCAGTGGTGTTGAGTGCTGCCACTGGGATGGTATCAGACATACGCATCAAAAAGCTGCCAATGCCGATCCAGAAGGCCATGGCAAGGCCTGCTACTAACCCGACCACTGCACCCTGTGGAGGTAACACATGGGTTTGTTCAAACCTCTTCTCAAACCAAACGTGTACAAAATAAAAGCACAAATTATAGGACTCACGGTAGAGTTTGCCCAGGGAAAGAACAATCCAAGACAGAAGAGGCCCAGCAGAGGACCACCCACCATCCCAAAGATGCTGAAGGCTGCCTGAAGGCACAGAGGACACAGAGCATGGCGCCGATAATGTGTGTGCTAGTTAACTGCACTGAACAGCTGCAATAGTACAAAAAAACCTTGAAAAATATTTTTTCTAAATGAAAGTAATTTAAAAGACTCATGGACACATTTTTTAATGCGCATTTCCTTAAAAACTATTTTAGATTATGCCACTTTTCTTGATGTCAATATTGTGTACCTGCAGCACAGATCCCATTATAGAGGCGACGTAGGCCATAGCGAGACACACCAGGCCGTAGACCAAAGCTGTGGACCAAGACATGACAAATAAATATTTAGTTCTTACAGTTACATCATCAGCAGGTTATATACTGCACTGAGTAGGTTCAAGTAAATAGTGAACTAAGCAGCATTGGAGTATTAACACAGACTTTTTAAATCACAGTATGCTTGGCTAAAGACTCTCACTGATTAGTAACCTTAAGACATTTAAATGTACAAACCAGGTTTTATATTCAACAATAAAGTTTATAAAAATACAATATCAAGTAGAACATGACAAAAACCAAAGCACATATTTCTTTGGACATGTACAATAAGGGCATTAAAGCACTTACCGAGGCCCTTGGACAGCAGCGTAGCTTTAGCTTCAGTCATGTTTGGAAAATGAGGTTTAATCAGGTCCTCCATGGTTACGGTGGCTAGGGAGTTAAAGGCTGAGGAGATGGTGCTGAGGAAGAAAAAAATGGGATTTAGTGAACAGCTGGGAGTATGTAACGTATTGTATTGTCTGTACAGCACACGCGTTCAGGATAGTGCATAAATATTGTAATTATCAGAAACTTTCTAAACGTGAGAAATGCCCTCACTTCATGTCCAGCTGATGGTGGAAAATGTACTCCTGGGAAATACAGTGAGATTTCTAATTGCATTTCAAAATGAGCACATGTTAAAAGGATACTCACTCATTGACATACCAAATTAAATTAAACTAAATTACGAAATAAGAGTTTAGTGGAAGGCCATCAAAGTAATAAGAGCTGCACAGCTCTTGATACTCAGCACATTAAATAATGTGGTTTCTGTCAATGAAGCATGTTATTGCCAAGCTCTATTATTTTAATACTGACTGGGATGAACAGGATTATAAATGACTTAGATCACTTGAATTGCTGTGAAAAAGCAGGTAGAAGGTCAACAACTGCAGGACAAGTTGTGAATCAGCTTCATTGTTCTATTAACCTGCTTACTACAGGCAAACATTCAACAGTGAATGATCCTTTTCTTCTCGGGTCATTTACCTGAGAGCGCCGCTGAAGAGACAGGCTACAAACAGTCCTGCGAGCCCGGGCAGATCCTTAAACACATCCATTACAAAGTACAGCACCATCTGCACAGAGCAACACAACATCAGGATATACCTCCAGAGTCACATATAACAAAGACTCTGCATTCACCACAAATTAATGTTAACCTGGTCATTAGTTTTGACGAAGCCCTTGTCCAGAGGGCTGTCCTCTCCATAGCGAGCAAACATGACAAGCCCCATCAGACAACCTAAACACAAGACAATCTGCTGGCACGGGAAAACTACGTAGCAAGACCTGGAAGGACATTAGAGGTGATGACAAACTGTCTATGGGACTGTCAACAATGGAGACAACATGACCGACATCATAAAAAAGGTACATGATGAAAATGAAAAATAATGTTTAAAAGTAACATTATAAATAATGTAGAATACTTATAGAAGTTAGCAGTTAGCTTTTGTAATTACAAATAAATTGTTATTACAAAAGGCAGCATGTTTTTGAACATGTTTGAATAGTTCAACATGTTGTATGGGTTAATATTCTATAATCAAAAACACAACGCATGTTGTTGTGAGTCATGTACTCACATGATGGCCTCTTTCTCCGTACGAGAACTGAGGTACCTCTGGACCTGGGCCTGGTTGACCCCGTACAGAGCCAACATCAGGAAGACTCCTCCCACACCTAGCGTCCAGAAGGTGTGGCGCTCCAGAGGGTCAGGGTTCAGGCTACACAGGCAGACAGTCAATACTACAGGATTGTTCTTTGGCCCTACCTTTATGCACTGCAACATGTAAAGGGAGTGAGGAATACTTCAAATATGCTGACTACTCACTCCAGTCCAGCAATGCGGCTGCCATTGACCGCTTTCCTCCACACCTCTGCCATGCCCCCAGCCTGATTGGCCCCCACTACGATGACCGTCAGCTGGCCCGCAAACATTACCACCGTCTGGAACACATCGGTCCAGATCACCGCCTTCAGCCCCCCCTGGGACACAGGAGCAGTGGATCCACTTAATATTCCATAATGATCAGCATTAACATCTGGTGATCAAAGCCTTGACATATTGACAACTAATGCTAAGTGACATCCATGTTCCTCAGATAACAGGAGATAATGTTCGCAAAGAAATATCATCAGACATCAGAGCAAAGAGAAATTCATTAAATGTTTTTCAATAGATTTTACAATGAAGCGCAGGTGGATGTTTTATTCTGATTGTGATTCACCAATTCTTGTCTAAATAGTATTGAGAGTACTGAAAAGTTTCTTCATCTTTTAAATTAGTTTTATATTACAGGATCGTTCTTTGGCCCTACCATATATTAGCTCTTGTTTAGAAAGGCTGGTCTTCATTTAGTTGTTGCATGTTGTACAAATATTTTGTGTCAGTAGTCATTTGTGAAATTGACACTGGGTTTAGGAAAGATTGAGGACTCACCAGAGCAGTATATAGTGTGCACACCAAGCCCATGGCCAGCACTGCCCCCCATAGGTCAAAACCTGTCACTGCAAGTGAACAGAGAGCATTACCAAACACTGCATGCAGGTTATACTAGAACATGTACTGCATTGCATATCATTAGTAGCTGTGGGAAGCTGTATGTTTAAAAAGGGTGCGATAATCTTGTGGTAAAATATGCTACTCTTACCTGCATTGAGTGCCAAAGCTGGGGCATACAGGACAACACCCATATAAATGACCTGCAGAGGAAGAGAAAAAACATTGCAGAACAGGAAAGTCACAAAAAAAGAGCTGAACTCATGACTCACACGTGTCAGATTATACCTGCTGTAAAACCTGCTGTAACTGTAAAACAGTCTTGACATAGTAAGAAAATAAATTTAGACAAAGAGAGGTTTGGTTTGACAAATCTAACTGACCTTGGGATAGTTTGATAATACAACTATGTGTATACAATTAAACTTTGTATCTAGGTCTCATCATTTGCTGATGAAAAAGCAAAGTAGCCTTTAGTCAACCCACCATCAATTACATTTTACAAGGGTCAATGTGACATTCCCAGGGCCAAAGTTTCAGTCAGGCTGTGATACAATTGGCCAATGAGTGCATTCTTAGATCTTTTATTTCTAAATGTATTTCTTAATCATAGCACTCCATAGACAAAACATTTATTTTATTGTATTGACTAACATAAAATTGTTATTGCCTTTCTTACTTCATGTTTTACTATCTTACTGGCTGACTTTAGTTGCCAACTTGCTGAACCAAATGGGAGCTTGCAATAAAATGATTTTACATCATTTTTTGTGTCAAATAATTAATGTCTTTACCAAGCATCTGTTTAGGTGACATTATGCCCAGGTAAAAGGCACCAATTAGATCCCTGATTCCTGCAAGTATTGGCAAGACATAGCCCAGAAACTAATGTACAAAGAAAGCAAAACATGCAAACAAAGATACCATCTGAAAGATGAAGGTCACAGTCCCACATATGCGAACCGTCTTGTTAAAGCGCAGCTCCAGATACTGTCGAGGGGAGAGAATGTCGAAGGAAAAAAAGGGATAAACAAAAGGCTGGTTAAAATATCATGTTAGTCA
>NW_021166799.1:0-33813 GCF_900634415.1 Cottoperca gobio | reverse complement strand
GAAAAGAATCTGATCTATACCAAATTAATTAGGCCTGGGTGAGTGAATGTAGTGAAAGCTGGGGGAGCAACTGGGTAATCAAAGATGCTCTTAAAATCATCAGTTGTTCAACAATACCCCCACGGCAAGCCCAATGAAAGACTATTGCAAATAAAATAAAATTAACATCATTTATTGGTCACCGTTTGAAGCGAGCTGCAGAGCAGAAGCCCGATAGCTGTTCAGGCCCAAGTCCTGGTGCAGAACAAGCACAAACAACATCACACACACGTCTCCTGTAACACACGGAAGGATGCAAGGACCCCGACTATAAACAACAGTAAGTCGATTATAATCCAAACAGTGACAAACCTAAAACGGGAGAGAACTAATGACGAATGACTTTTAATCAAGAGAACGTAACGAATGATATCATGTGGGAACTAGCTAACTTATGATGCAACCAAGTAGCAACTGCAGTTCCTCTGGTGGCCACTTGAGGCTGGCTCCAAGAGTCAATCCCGATCCCTGGTGTAGGAAACGGTCCACTAAGGATACAACTCTTTATCCGCCTAACATTATTCATTCAATTGCTACCGTTTCACCGAGGTGAATGAGGCTGTATTGAACATGAATATAGTCAAAAATAATCAAGTTTCTGTTACAAGCAATCGAGTGGTGCGAACGGAAACTCCCACCTCAAGTGAATGCAGCATGAAAACTCACTAATAACCGCCACATCAACTGTACAGGACGCGCAGTCCTTTAAATAAAAACTCAGTGAACAGCAATAAGAGGCGACTGACAGCTGCTCATCTAACCTCTACGTTGTAGCTAACGTTTCCATTTGAACAAAGATAACTCATAACTTACGCATTATTTACGGCACTTTTGTCAGACAGACTTTGCAGATTAGGATTTACTTGGCAAAACAATAAGACCATTAAATATAATGTATTGTGTTTGGTTCTCTAAGCATACAACAGTCTGATGAAGTAGTTACACATGACAGATTCATTTTCTGTTGATCGGTTGATCAATTAATCATTGGGTCTAATTTCCTTTATATACACATTTTGAAAACAGACTTTTTAGATGTAGCAATATTCTTCCATCTATCCTCTGTTGTGCTGACACGGCACACTTTACCCAACATAACACAAGCAGTTGGCCATTTTAAAAAGGAACCACCTAATGTTAAGGGAAGCAGCTTTCTGAGCAGAGATCAGCGCTCCGGTTCAGCTGACTCGACCTCATGACCAGCAAAAAAAGAAAACAGCCACTGTTCATTTACATGGAGGCGAGTCAGCTGGCAGCGCTTTCACACCATGAGACCTTGGCACGGGCCGCGGGAGCTTCACGCACTTGCTGGAGCTGGCACCGGTTTCCCCCTCCAACGCTATGTAAAGGTCCAGCCGTGACGCAAGGCAGGAGTATTTTGGGATGAAGTGCGTGGGTTCCCAGAGAGTGACTGGAGATAATTTTAACTGGATGAACACGATTGCTACCTATCCCTGCATTCCAGTGGAGAAGTTATTTTTGGGTGACAAAGGCACCAGGCACAGCGGAGAGAAACATCTGACACGGTATGAGGTCCTGCAGCCAGGGAGAGGTGCTAAAACGTGTGAATCCTAGACAAGCTTCTGGCTGGAGAACAAGTGTAATTGTGTGGGTGTAATAAGGTTCCCCGAGTCTGAAAACAGCAACGTTTCACAGCTTCTGACACATCAAAGTCTTCCAAAGCAATGACTGATAGTATACAAACCTGCTATAATGTAATAAGGACAGTACTACTGTGCATATCTGGTTTAATTATAGGAGGGAATTAGATTATACCTATATTGCATTTTCTGCATGCAGTAATAAATAACATGGTTAACAAATAGTTCTCCGTTTCCACATTGCAAATATAGATGGACATTTTTTTTTCCACTCTCTAATTCATATCTTCTTCTGCACAGAGACTCATTACATTATCAACACCTTCCTGGGCGTATTGCCATGTCCTAGATTTACACAGCACACCTTGCACACTTCACTCATGTACTCGGAGCAAAGAAGGAAAAAAAGAATAATGCGATCATTCCTATAAAAAGGAGCAAGCGGAGTTTTGTCTGTGGTTCACGAGCTACCAGTTTCCGGGTTTCCTGTTGCAACGCTTTGTGCGGACATTGCATTTTCTCTGTTCCTGGGTTTCGTGTAAAGCGATCCTGGCACACCACTGTTCCGGACCGTCTCCAGTGATCCATTACTCAGGCATGCCAACTGCACCCTTTTTAGTCTTCCAGCTTTGGCAGCTTGTAGAACAGGCACACAATCAGAAATGTCATCCCGGGAGCTTCTTGCAGCGCATGTTTCTTTTGCAAATCACTGATTTTCTTCTCTCTGAGTGCCCACATGCATACACATGCCCCTTTAACCCCCACAAGAGAAAGACCAACTCTGGAGTCTCCATCTCAGCATTAAAGTGTTTGGACTTACCATTCACAGCTGCAACAGTGGCCTGTGTATATCACTCATAATAACCTGCAAGCAAAACAGGTAATTTCACCATGTGAATTATTCTTTTTTTTTCTTTTGGCCCCAGGCTTTGTAGAACTAAGCCAATGGAGAGTCTGATTGTTTTCAGACAAGGACAAATGAGCACACTGCATTCATTCAAGCTCATGCAATAATTAGCTCCCGTCAGGCCTTGGAAAAGTTGACGCTTGAGTAGTAGACGCATTAAAGTTATAAAGGAGGAGGAAGAAAAAGGTGCGAGTAAAGTGTGAGGCCAGACACAGCTGCACGTAGTGTAATAGTCTCACGCCACTGACGTGGTGCGTTCAGGGATTAGTGGAAAGGTGATGAGTGTTTGGGTGGGTTGCAGAAATGGTTGAAGTAAGGCTAACCTAGCTGTGTGTGTGCGTGTGTGTGTGTGTGTGCCCGGTGCTCCACGGCTCGTTCTCCTAATCGTGCGGAAACTCAGACTACTTACAGGAGCAATGAGGGAGGTAATGAGAAAGTAATTTTTACTAATTTCAGCGAGCTCTGCTTCCATTCTGTACGACTGTGTGCCGTCTGCATCATTACGGGCAACATCTGCAACGATTCGCCATGCGTACGCCGCCAAGACGGGAGGGTGGGGGGGCGAAGAAAGGGAGAGAAGTACATGAGAACGACTACAAGCTGGAGTGGTGATGTGGCTTGTAAAGAGCCTCTCGCTGCCTCCCGTTGTCGGGATTCTCACTCACCAAAAGGTGCTTCTGGTCTGAGACAATGAAACCCTCTGTGTTTTTTTTTTCTCCCCACAAGTCTGTCCAAGCAGCTGCCACTAATCTCTGTTAGCAGAGCCGCACTAAACAGCTGACTACAGCCTTTAATCTGGTCCCACCACAATCATTACCTCTGGAGCCAGCAGGGGGTGCCTAACACAATTGCAGAAGAGTAAACAAATAAAACCAGATTTGTGTCCATTTGTCTGTCATTCCTCTGGCTTTCATGTAATCTCATTTGAATATCTGTTAAGGAGCCAAAGTCGCTATCATTTCATCAGGCTGCCTCGTGCACGCTTCACGCTCAGGCCTGTTTGCCCAGTCTGTCAGCAATCTACTGCCTGTACCAATTTGATTCTTTCCACCTTTGACCTCCAGGAGATCCAAGCTGGATGCGTGCACACTCTTCCTACAACATAGTTCAACCTCATCACGCCATCTGTGGACCCTGTAGCTCCCAGAGCGGGCCCTCTTGCTGCATCATTTCCATGGTCATGCTTGCCCGTCAAACTAACACACTGAGGCGCTCACTTCAGATGACAAACATCGGCACAGATTTGTGTTCATGAAACCCGTCGTGACGCAGTGAGGCCGCTTCCTGCCTCTCTTGTGCTTCTAAAGTCTTGTGATTTCACTCCTCTGCCAGGAGCACACGAGGGAACAGGTGCCCGTGAAATTAAAGTCCAGGGAGGTTTCCAGAAGTGTGGAAGGGAATGCAGAGGGGGGCCCCCGCACTGCATACTGCAGACCCCGTCTGCACGGCTGCTGCAGCCCACTGCGAGGGGCCCACAGGGAATATGTTACCAGCAACTTGACAATGACATCTGGACATTTTGTTCTTTGCTCATGTGAGGGGGAAGAAACTGGACTCGTTTGGTGATCACAGGGCTTTTGATGCTTGCTGTGTTATCAGAAGATGCAGCGCTTTGCCATTATTGTGCCCCTGTGCTTATTATAGATTCCATTAAGATGGCAGTTAAATTGGATGTCCCCCATCAGCTCTGGAGCATGTTGTTTGTTTTAGAGAACGTGATGCTGAGTCACAGAAGTATTATTAAGTCTTTCAGAAGATAACCGATGAATTAAAGTGACAAAGCGAGCAAGAGGCTGATGTCTTTTTCCCCCGACCAGCTTTATTTAGAGAATGAGAAATCAAAACACTATAAAAGCTACAATCCATAGTTAAGATAAATTAGTGTTATTCAAATCATCTCAAAAGCTTTAAACATCAATGACTTGAAGATGTCACAGCAGAGCCCCTGATAACAGGCAGGACACTGACGGTACTTGAGTAATTAGGGAAGTACAATAATTTTGTCACAGTAAAAGCTTTAATCAGCCCTCAAAGTCCAGCAACCGCCATTTTTAACGAAAGCTTCAAACTGACGGCGGACACAGAGCGCTGTGTGACGCACAACAAGTCAAAGTTGAGATACGTTACAGTTCGACTTAACGGTTTAAACTATTAACGGATTAAAAAACTACTTGTATGTGAAAGCAGTTGCTTATAGTCACGCCTACGGAGAGTAATCCTCCAACTCTGCAGTTTGCTTCACCTTTGCAGCGAGTTTCAGTTTGGTGGCCTGAGACTTCGCAGTGTGCACAAGCTGCTCAGCAGCAGACAGACGTGTAGAGACGAGCAGCTGCAGGAGCTAAAGCAAGTTCCCTCAGGAGTTATTAGAGATATGAATGTTTGACTGAAACTTGGACACCGACACGTCCAAATCAACCCTAATGTTGATCTGTGTAAACAGGAAACTGTTTGCCAACATGCTCACTGTACAAACTTTATAAGAAGTGAAAATATACGAATGTTGTGTTTACAGCTGCGGCCAAAAGAACTAAATCAATAAATACAGAGTTAAATTTAGTTGAGATTCCCAGGACTGTGTCTTCACTCAACTCATTTAAACTATTTATTTTGTTTTTCATTCTTTTCTAAGAAACAACTTTTTATTTCTCAAGTTACCAAATGTATGTTTGTCTTATTTTTCCCTTTTGACTGTTTATTTTTATTTTTAGTTGTTCTTTTATTTATCTCCCAACTCCACGTACTACTGTTCCCATTAGTAGCTTTCCGAAGATGCAGCACGTGCAGAATCTATTTCTGTATCCATTAATGGTAATATTAAATATGTGCAATCGAAAACAAACAAACTAGATTTCACCAATTAAATTCATGTAAATGCAGTTACAGAAAACTCCCCAAAGCTTCAAGATAAAGTTGAAAAACTGTGTGCACCGTAGTTACAAGTTATATTACACTCCCGGCTGCAGACTGCAGCGGATCGTCCTCCGACATGCGATTGGAGATATAATAAAAGGCACTTCCAGAAAGTTGTATTATTATTAAGTTTAAAAACAATCCTGCACAATCCTCCAAGGGGACAGTTCAAAGGATGAGCAGGAAACACGAGATGTAAGTTTCTTTAACACGCAGGGTTTTACTCTGCACACACTAATCTTTGGGAACTCTCATGCAACCAATCTGCTTCTTCCTCAGCAGCCACTTTGGGCTTTTTAAAAGACATTTGCCTTGCATGGCTGAGGAAGGAGCACATTGTAAATGAAAGATTAGTGTGATTGTGTTACATTATTGTGAGGTTCCCCTCTCAGCTTCGGCTGATTTGTGAGCCCGTTCAGCGATGTTTCCGGCACGCTCCCTTTGTAATAGATTCACTGGGCCTTGAATTGTTGTGCAGTAGAGGCAGTTCAATTAATACAGCACCACCATAAAATAACTATTGAAATGACAAACGGGTAAATGAATAAGCATTTGCCTCTGCAGGCGCGGGGAAGGATGTGTGTCTGCTGAAATTTATGCCCGCAAATCAAGCGCTTTTGGGGACGATGATGCAGTCAACTAAATATATCCTGCTGTCGCACACAAGAAGGGGCAGGTAAAAGATGGCCCCGTTATCTCTCACACCATCGACTGATGATGGCTCATTTGAATATTTACAGCTGCATCTCAGGGAGGGAGAATGATCTCCCATCATTAGGCCACGGCCCTTCAGTGCAGCATAAAGATGCATCAAAGATGGCAGTAAATGCAAGGGGGGAAAAAAAAGAAGCTAGCGTGCAGTGTGCTCTCACACGGAAGAAAAGAAAAGCCTCAAGATGGACCAAGTTGGCCACGTTGTGGGATAGAGAACGCCCTCGCACTGTTGTCAATATTAATTTCCAGCAGCATTGACAAAAGCTCCCGGGATAAATATGCACGAAGGCTGAAAGAGGGAGAGTAAGAACTCCTGGTTTTAGTCAACGAGCCCACAGTGTTCACTGCATGCTGATTAAACACTCAAGTGCACGTTGACGAAGTCATGTCTGACAACTACGGGGGGAATTTTTAATTTTACACTTTGCCACATCCAAGAGGTTGTCTGGTATCTGTCACTCACGGCTGCTGTTTTTACTGGCTGTAATTGGACTAAGATGTTTTTGACGATCCAAAGCTGGTTATTTTGGGTGTTGCCTGTCACCTCTGCTTCTAAATACATTTGGCTGTGGTTGTCTTCTGACATTTCCCGGTAAGACTTCATTTGGGCTGAGAGTTGCTCAGAAAGGGAGGTGCTAATTCAAAAGGATCTGGTTCAACGCGAGTTAATCCTGCCATCAGTTTTCAAGAATTAGTTCAAATGACATACACATTTCCCTTTCATCGATGGCTTGCAGGAAAATGGATGGTGTCCAGAGTGTAGTTCACGTGGGTTTCAATTAGCAGTGTCTAAATGAATTAAGAGGTTTAAAGCCAGTGCTGTTCTGGTGCTGGTATTAACCCGGTGCTTCTCATTAGCCACCCCTGGCTGATAAAGAGAGTAAGGGGAGCAGCGGTGCACACAGACACCTCTCGCTGACAACGGGTGACAGAGTGGATCACACTGCCTCATGAATAGTAATGGCCGCCAACATGTCCCGCTCTCCCCCGTGTGAGGAGTGACGGATTCTTGTGTCAACAGGGCCCATGGCTGGGGGAAGGACTGACAACTGACTGAGACATTCTGGAGGGAGGAAGAATGGAGAGAGAGAGAGAGAGAGAAAGAATGGAGAGAGAGAGAGGAAGAATGGAGAGAGAGAGAGAGAAAGAATGAGAGAGAGAGGGAGGAAGAATGAGAGAGAGAAGAATGGAGAGAGAGGAAGATGGAGAGAGAGAGAGAGAGAGAGAGAGAGAGAGAGAGAGAGAGAGAGAGAGAGAGATAGAGAGAGATAGAGAGAGAGAGAGAGAGAGAGAGAGAGAGAGAGGAGAGAGGAGAGAGAGAGAGAGAGAGAGAGAGAGAGAGAGATCCAGTCCTGACTTGAAGGCTGCGTCATAAGATTGTTTGTATGTCAGAGCTGCCTTCATTGCCTCCTTGAGAGAGAGTAAATAAACACCGTTTGCAGGGAAAGGAAGTGAGACTGGATTGTTACCCAGTGCCCTTTGGGCGCGCAGAGCGGGGCTGGTGCGTCTCAATAAATCAGGCTGAGCAGCCACTCTTAATGCACTCCCCAAACTATCGATAAGGGAAAGGAGAGCAGTGATGTCACTGATAACCTGACAGGTACGCACTCGTCCTGACTGACCAGGTCTTTGCCAATCAATAGCAGCACAAAGCTTCGCTCGGCAAACGCACAGGTGAGCAGAATGTCAAAACAAAGCAGCACGAGACGGGGTGGAACAAAGACAAACTTTCCAACGGAGCCTGAACTTGCAGCGCACGCTTGACGTTTAGACAGGAAGCACAAAAAGCTCTTCTGACATCACACTTTAGCCCAGTCCACAGTCTTGAAACAGAGATGGGGTTGAATCACACACACCTCCGCTCCCAATTGTCTGGGTGGAGCGCTTGTCGGTTCCCACCAGGGGGTGGAGCAGGCCGCTCAAATCTGAGCACAGCTATGAATTCTTCACTTGTTCCGTGTGTACTCCCCTGGCCCAGCAGAGTTTAGACCGAGTTGGTACAAAAGAAGGTTAGAGGTTGCACAGGAAGTCACTAATCGAATACGCCCATAGAGGCCAATTACAGAAAGATTGTGTCCAACATGTCCTGGGCCTCTTAACACAGCAGGGCACGACTCGCTCAATACACCGTCCTTCATCTCATTTCACTACTCTACCTTCCTCTGTGCTGTCGTGTATTTCTCATAGCCAGAATAAAAGGATCTTCATGGACCTCGCATATTGACATATAGCAGGATGCATCCGTTTTAATGTGCCACCTGTAGGAAGTGTAGAGCGGTCCTCTCTTACAGGCAGAGAAACAAGAGCGGGACACCTCCTGCAGGTAATGACTGGTGCACAGCGTAACAGGATCCTCACCGTCCTTCAAAAGGTCTTTATGATCTTACTGCACTTTCATGTCAACAGACTAAACCGTTTGTTTATCAGATAGAACACAAGTTGGTCTCCTACCTACATTATTAAAATGGCATTTCTTACAAATGATGCCTACATTTCCCAGATTGATTTTCCTTTTTGGTCAATATTTCATAACGTAAAGCAGAATTCGAGGACCCGTGTCGACGGATATTTCACATCTCGCTCCGGCTGTCTGGGACCCGAAAGATTTCTTTTGGAACAGAACCCACTGGTAATATTGGATCTCCCTCCCTCTAGATGTTCCTTATCACACACTAAATGTGCAGCGAGGCTGACATATCATGCTGCCGTTTGTCAAGACAGCCCTCAAATGGAATTTCTTTTTCCTGATTAAAGTCAGATGAACTATATTTTCGGGCTATTTGTTGTCACAAATTCAGCCATTCTTCACATGGATGTGATATGTGCCTTACGCCAGCTGTCAGGGCTTACTGGTGGCACAACGTTTTCATGTCTTAGATGAATGATGAAGTGAACTGCAGCAGCTCAACTTGTGCCGTTTGGTGAATAAACTGGGTTCAGTAGTAAAGAACTGTGGCCATTGAGCAATGCTCTTATATAAAGCTTGTGACAAACTGCACTGACGCACGCTCCATTAGATAATCTTTGACTCAATTTGATTCTATATTTATGTTTCTAGTCATTTCAGTCGGTGGAATGGAAGGAAAACGTTCCTTTGAATTGGATTTTCACAGCAGAAAAATGAGGGGATGCTAATCTGAAATCTTAAGGACCATATTAAAAGCAATGCAAAGACATTTACTCGGCAATGTAATTCATCATGTGCCATTAATGTTGGATTTCTTTTATTATTTCCATGTGATCACTGCACCCGGGCAAGTGACTCACAGCAGCTTCGTATACAAATTAAATATTTTGGTGTGTGTGTGTGTGTGTGTTTTGGGGTAAAGGATAAAAAGGGGGGTGAGAGGGGGGTGTCATTATGACTTCTGAAAAGCTGAGCACGATTTCAAGCATCAATTATTCAAGTGTACAGCCTGTTTGTGTAGTTCGCTCTCCTATTGTCCAGCCAAACGCCCCAAAATCGCCAGAGTGGACATGGAAGAAGACCGAGTGCCGCTCAGCAGGACACCGCGGGACGGGGTTTCCTTCTGCACCAGTCGTGGCTCATTTCTTTTAAGATGTATACAATTAAGAGGTTCAATTAAAAAGATGTAATACCATACCATACCATAATACCACATTTCATATCACCCGTCTAATAGTTGTCGACACTTCTCAGTCCGGCGGTGGACACAGCGAGCGAGCAGCCGTGAGATGAGAAACGACGAGCAACAAAGCTTTCAAGTTGATCGCAAAGTTTGACAAAGCGATCAATGCTCGGACCACATTTGGGCTGTAAATGTCCACGTTTGGTTGTAAATATAATTAGCTTTTGTTGTGGAGATATAATCCATGAAGGACTGAGAGTAAAACAATCATAATGCCAGAATCGATAATCACAGGGACTCGACAGCATCAATCCGCAGTTGTTCCATTTAATCGATCACCGCTGGAATCACTTTTAATCTACTTTTTTTCTCACCCACTTTGTTTTGCAGTTGGATTTTGGCCATCGATAGGCGTCAGTCCGATCATTTATTGTCTGCTTTACAGCAAACATAGAGGTTGATGTTCTCTTCGGGGGGGGAGGGGGGGTTTACTCTTCTCCGGGAGCTGGACGGCTCCTGGTTAAGGAATCAATTTGACTGGACAGCCTTACAAATTGCATAAAGAGACAAAGTTGTCCTTGGAGTGCGGCACAATAGATTGATGGCTCAACACACTTGTGCCGTAAATCCTCCCGACAGAACGGAGACAAATCAGTCGCCTGCTTCCCCCCCCCCCCCTCCTCCTCCTCCTGTGCTATTTACCTCCCTCCCCATCTTCCCTCACACAAAATGCCATATGATTCAAATGTATTCCAAACAAAGTCACATTTCTTCCAACCTATGTTTTGCCAGAAATTGTGCAAACGTGCATCGGCGACACACAAATATGCTTATCAGACACTTTATATGTAAATGTGCAGTGAGAATTGAATGACAGCGAGTTTGTGTTGCGAGGCTGTCACAAAATTAAAAAAGCCGACCTGTGCACACGAAGCGGAATACAGCGGTTTGTTTTTAAATCAGCTCCGTCGCCAGCCGACGCGATATCATCATGTTCTTGTGATGTGAAGAAACAAGGCATGGAGAAAAGCACACAGTTTAAAGCCCAAAGTTAACAGCACTTGGGAGATAAAACAACTTCTCTCGGGGGCTGTGCTGTGCTCGGGATATGGCAGTCTTCCCTGGGGAGGCCACGCCACTGTTTGTTTCTGCAGAGAAAACACTACAGGCATCTTTTTTAAAGAAGCCCCACTAATCAGAAGTGATCCGCTCACATGTGCTTTCCACTTACCCTCGGGAAGGGCTGGAGAAAAGAAAAACGTGCAGGCTACTCAGACAATGATGGAAAACAACATCCAGAGGAGTTGAGGGGGTTGAAACATCATGAAGACCAACAACAGCAAGCCATCTATAATACATGTGTGCATGTCTGTACAGCAGTGCAGGAATAATACTTGTTCTGCAAACATGCCCGAGCACAATTTCACACAGGTAGAATTTAAAAAGACAGCCTGAAGAAGAAATGAAACCAAACAACTCCAAATAAATCCAGCAGCACAATAATACAAGTATTTAACTGTTTCTATGCACACACAAGAGGGCAGAGTGGGCAAACACAACACTCTCCTGCCTAATGAACACGCTGCAACTGCATGACACCAGAGCGCCCGGGGTGTGCGAGTGGGTGGGGAAGTGTGTGAGCATATACACTGTAGTCGTTTTAAAATACAGTATGTTTATGTTGCTGCGTAGGTACAAGCAGGTACAACACAGAATAAGCCATCTGTTGAGGATTGAACGCTGTTTTCCTTCCTTGTAATTAATGTAGCTCTAAAATCTGAATTGGACCAAATTGTTCTCAGTGGACGGATACGCTTGAATACTCACAGTGAGTTTAAGTGTCTTTACCATTTAATGGCAGATGTACATTCACAGTGAATGAACACAATTATGTTGTATGTTATCTCATCAAGACGGAACAACAGTGGAGAGGAGGGTCTCGCAGATTACTAAGGAACAACGATTACACAAACCGCACACGGAAATGTGTAAACTGTACACATAACATAGATAAGGCTTTTGATTCCACGACTGCAAGAGGAATTTATTTGGCGTAAGTACTGTGTCAGCACACTGCAGCCCTGAAACTGATCAAATCTGAGTTACAGCGACACTGACATTTCAGCAGTGCTTTCAGGCATCACAAAACGTATTCTCACTCCTCTAAAGGTTTGGTCAGCCAGTGAATCTGTGAATGGGCCTACAAGCTATTGATGCTCAAATAATCGTAACCTGCAGGATTACTCCATCCTGTCTAAATGGCAAGTTATGTCAGTATTAATCTACATAATGAGGTCACTCAAACAAGGTTGACATTTTGCCTGCCTGGATCGCCTCCCTGTCGCTTTGTGTTTGTGATACCAGCCTATGTAAATAAGGGAGCTCTGGTCTTCTGTTCTGCCTTGCCTCAGAATGTGTTTAGGATTAGAAATCTCATTTTGCCCCGAGCCCTGCTTGGTTTAGATCAGTCAGCTCATCTGCAGATTTCGGCGCAGATAAACACAACCGTTCTCTGGGCCTCAGCGTTTTTTACATTCTGCAATTTGCAGAGAACCAGTATGCTCTGTTCCTGTCACATCACAGGCCGAGTGGGGGGGGACGAGGAGACGTTGGCACACCTGCAGGTCGTGACAAGTGTGCAAGGCATGGCAGAAAGAGTAAGCGCTCCAGGGGTTATCTACCTAATTTCAAATCCATTCTGGGAGGAAAGCCTGGCCGCTATTCCCATCTTTACCGAAAGATTTAGAGCAAGTCAGTTGACAGGGCAAAAAGGCAAGGACAGCCTTTGTGTGGGAGATGAGTGACAAAATGAGTCATGGCCGTCAGTTGGGTTATGGAGTGTGATGAGGAACAAAGAGACTGTAGGCCTGTCAAAGAGCAAAGCTATTAGACCAAACCTCCGCCTACCTATCTTCACCACTGGACTTGGATTTCAGATTGTTTTGGGAGGACAATCTTTAAACAGTCTAACTTATTTTTCCAAAATATAATTCTTCATTATTTAAGGAAAATATATGCAAAGGTCTACAATCTACAAAATGAGCAAGGTTGAGTTATGTCTCCTGCAGCCTTTTGTTTTGTCACACTTCCCGGGTGCTTTCATGCATGGCTCCCGAACACTGTGCCAGACCCACGTTGCTATTTCTGGGTGGAAAATAAGTATGTTACATAATTTTTCTTTCTATAGAACAAGTTGCACAGGCTGCACTCGGGCCCTTTACCTTGCCACCATGCAGAAACTGAACTGGAAGGGACCTGGGCAGAGCACTGAATGTACTCTTTGTACGGCACAGCAATCTGTTGGGGTTGAGTCAGAATGGCCACCCACGAACAACTTCCTCTGTATCAACGCAAGCTGGCCACTCGCAGGGAGACGTCAGCCGCTAATCTAGCATAACGGGGACTGAAAATGAAGCAGACCACAGAGTGCCGAGGTATTAGCATTTGAGCGTAGCGTGCAGGAGGAAAAGCTTTTTACCAGTCCACTGCACCCATATGGCATTAGCACATAAAATGCCACTGTTGACATTTTGGAGGCTCGGTGCCTCTGTAAGTGCAGGGCATCGATATTAGAGTCATTAGAGAGGGTACTTGATCCCATATTGATGGTGAAACAGTCAAGCGCCACCTAGCCAAAAAATTGGAGGTTCTGGTATTAGTTCTTCTGTGTCTATATGTCCGTGTCCACACTGGAGGATTGATGCTGTGCTATGAGAAATTAAACGACAAGCCAAGATATCCAGCAGAGAACCACCGACCCTCAAAGACCCCAATATGTCTTTACCTCCACTGCAGGATTATACCGCTGCAATCATTACTTCCTCTTTAGCGGTTTGATACATGTCATCCGGCTGCAAATCCTACTCTTGATGGAAGCAACACATTAAAGCTTCTTGAAGGTCAGTTAAAGGTGACAGGCTCTCATTAGCAGCCCCCCGGGTCTTCGTAGGTATGCTTTGTATGGATTTTTAGTTTTTCAGTGCAAAGATAAACATTTATTTTGGTGTGAGTCTTTAGGAGCCTTCATTAAGTCTGGAGCGTCTAATAATCATCATCAATTAATATATAAATAAAACCGTATTTCCAACATTTTCCATCAACGAGTACGGATTCCAGTGTTTTCATGGGGTAAACTAGTAAAAGTTTGTTTTTCTCCATGAAGGCTTTTGCTCAGAACAGCCACTCAACTTGGTTGTAGGAAGGTTGTTTATCCAAAAGTGAGTTGCTAGCAAACACTGCATTCCCTGGAGGCGTTATGTACCTCAAATCAAGTTGTTGCTCTTAGTCCTAGATAACAAGCCAGAGCTGGATAGCTTTTGAAAGCTTTTCACCCAGCTGACTGAATGTTGAACACACCATTTCAATATGCGACCCTGTGTTTGATTTTGTGTTCACAGTTCCCAGTTTTTTGTTGTTGTTCTTTTTTCATCTGGGACCGGTGAAGCATAAAATCCCAAAAGACTGCATTGCGCAAATCTCTCACTATCCATATGTTATGAACTTGAGAACAGTGTCAGACACTTGCATCTTTGAGTTTGAATTCAATGTGGCTGAAGTTGTGTGGATTGGATGGGGAGATTCTCTTGTAGCTCGCAGGTCTGAGTTTTAAAGAGTGTATTCAGTATTTAATCCGTCATTACATTGTGTTTTGTTAATATTCTACTATCCGCCTCGTTGGGAGATGGTTCATAGTATTCACCAACACTTTGTTCTGAAGAGTCATCTCTGCTGTTATCAGACATCTGAACTCGCTGTGACTTTACTCAGCAAAGATCTCGGACTTATGGGAAAGTGTGTTTGTTAAAGACTCATTGAATAAACTACTAATATTAGATAGTTAAAAAAAACCACATGACAAACTGTTGACGAAGGTTCTGCTCCAAGTCTGGATTATTTTTGCATTATTACAAATGTCAATGGGACTTTGACTGAGGTTTTCTTCCCTCTGGGAGGTTTTGGCAGGACGCTGTCTGCTGTTGTTGGTTTGGATAACCAACTGCAAGCGGGACGAAGACAAGAAACTGCCTATTAGTCGTGACAGAATTATTTTTATCCCTACCTGCTGATTCTGTTTATCCACGTCTAGAAATATTCACCTGAGGATGTCTTCGTTGATTTGACAGTTTGGGTGACACAGTTGTAAGCCCCGGCCCATCCCTGACAGCCCCCCCATCCCCCCACCTCCCATTCACACCTTTGCCTGTGTTGCACACTCCCTATCACCTTCGTCTTTTCCCTCCCATCTCGCAGCCTCTCCTCCCCTAAATAATCTCCTGATAAGAAATAACACAGTTGATGATTAATTATAGCCATTGTGCTTGTGGACTGATATACTCCCTCCTCACATCCATCTTACACCCCCCCCCCCCCCTACACACACACACACACACACACACACACACACAGACACTCTCATTCTCTTCCACATGACCATTTGGCTCTGAGGATAGTTTTCAGAGGGACATAAAAGCTAGTCAGCTGTAGAGCTAAATGAAAGTCGTTTGCTCTCCACATAGTCACTAATGTAACATGCAGCTTTAGGGACTATTGGTCTTTCTGTAGTTATAAAGTAACTTGTTCTTAAAGGCGATTTCATAATTGAAAGTGATGGAAGGGAACACAATTAGAAAGGGCATGATTTAATGATTGAGTGTTCCTTTCTGTCTCTCCACAGTCTTCTTCCTCTCTTCCCTTTTTCAACACAGAAACTGCACTGAGATAAATGGCGAAGGTAATTTAGTTTTCCATTTTGTGTATCACTCTTCATTCAGCGTGTTTTTGGTGGTTAGTTGTTGGCAGCGTTTGTCAGTGTGCATTGTTTGTTTCGCTCAATTGATTAAAAAAAGATGTTGTCTCATGCATTGTGACAGAGTATTTCCTCCAGAGATTGCAGAGTTATTACAGAGCGGCGGTGTGGACACCCGTTGATGTATTGTGCTGGGCTTTGGGACGAGGTGAGGAGGAGGAAGAGCACGGGAGGGCGTGCTCGGTTAGGAGCTAAAGACTGAAAAGAAAATAAGTCGCACCAACTTCATCACACGCGTCTCAGCATGACAGGAATAGGACTGCATGTCTTTTGCCATGTTTCCTCCTCTCAATCATCTTTCCATCACACACCCCCTTACTCGCGTTCAGACACTCACACGTATACACATGTTACCTTACTAACAGGTTGTCATAGCTCTGCCGCATGGTTGTCAGTCTCAAGGAATCTCCACATGTCTGGGGGGGGGGGGAGAGAGAGAGAGAGAGAAACTGTTTCATGAACCTTAGTGGAAGGGTGTCATCATCACGGGGTGGGAACATGAATTATAACATTGTAAAATAGAACGTTTGTGCTGCATTCATGGGGGGTCGGAATAATTGGAAACATTATTGTCTCAGTAGCGTCCATGTTATTTCCACATTACTTCTCGGCTCATAAACGCACTGAAGTCGGAATAACGACTTCCCGACTCAGGGAATGGGACCTTCCCATGAGCAGGTGAATGCACCAGTGGCCTTGGTGGAGGTCTGTCGCTCCGAGTGCCGTTCTAGTGTAGCGATATGAAGTAATTCTGAACATGGGTTAGGTAGTGTTGAGCAAGTTATTGCACAGTACTGGACAATGTTGTCCGCTACACCCAAGGTGCTCCAGAACTTTGCATGAACTTAAGGGGCAAAACCTCTCCAGTAATTTGAAGCCAGTGATGCATGTGCAGCCTGCAATTTGCTGTCCTTTTAAATATGTGTGCAAAATGGAGATTTTGGCATTCACTTAGAATATAGAATTACATTTGTATATTATTAAATCACCTTTTCCCCCCCTGACTATTCAGGTTTAATTAAAAAAAGATTTTCAAAATTACCACTATATGTATTCAGCCTTTCAAAGGGCCACACTCTCAAATTCAACAAATTCAAGTAGATGGTGCCAGAATCCAGGTGCGCAGGGAAAGCAGAAATGCAGGTCAGTGGGCAGGCAGAGCTTGAAGTGCATTTGTTTTACTGGCACACTTCTATGCTTCTGGAACGTGACAGTTTACTGCAGCCTAGTTTTCCTCCGTACCCTGATGCTGGCGCAACATGAGAGATTTCTGAGGGCTGTCTTGGAAAATCGTGGTGGTCTTTTGAAAAAGTTGTACACAGATGCACTACATTTACCACGTATAATGTGGATTTTGAACCTCTTCTTTTATCTCCAGTAGCTAAATTGAAGTGATTTTGGAAAAAAGCTCAAATTTAAAGGATCAAATATAAATTATGTTTTAATGGAATGTAGATGCACCTCATGTTGGCACACTCGATCCAGACTTGTTTATGGCTTGACTTCAGATTACGTGGGAACATAAAATGCAGACATCACGACACGAACGGATGGAGATTTTTGCCTTTTTTATCGACATCGTAAGATTTCATCAGGTTAACGAGTACCAGTGGTTGATTTCTTTAAACTTTCTCTTGATAAGAAAAGGCCTCTTTAATCCCAACAGCAGAGCATTTCATGTTTTCCTGATTGTCTCGTTATAAGTGAAATCACTTTATTGCTGTCAAAACATCTCCGAGCACAGAAATCATCTCCGTTTAGATTTGTTGTTTGTTCCTGCACCTCATACATTTTTAAAATGTGGTTTGGATAAATGACAACTACTCCAGACTGTAATACTTCTCCTCCTCACATGTTCTTCTGTAGTACTCGTGGATGCAATGAGCCTCGATCAGTGTTCATGTGTCGCTGCTGTAAGGAGGCACGAGGACGAACTCAGGCAATCAGGAAATTGAATCTGGCTTGTGCATGACAATGGGAAGTGTCCAGGTGACCTCTAATTGAACAACCATCCATTAATAACCGCCATCACGTTGTTAAGCCATAACCGAAGCAGGTTTAATTCAACGCCGCCCCGTTACCTCCCCCCTGCGCTTGTATCAGCAGCAGATGTTTGATCAGAGATAAGCACGCAGGTCAATGTCGACCTCATCACAACGGACCTAGTTTCGCCCATCACGCCAATAACTGCCAGGCGATGGGTCCTCCCCTTTGCTGCGCTCTGATTGACAGCTCTCCACTGACAAGGTTTATGGGGGTCAGGACCTTCCTCTCTGTCACCTCTAATTGGAGTGTCGTGCCATTAGCTGGTGGACCCGGACCTTGGCTGGCAGGGACCGGCCAGTTATCCTCCTCTGTGTGAAAGACAATGGAACCTCCTCTGCTGACTTATCTGCAGCATCGCCTCAGCCTTCCTGTGAAGACCAGTCAACCCTTTTGTGAGTGATCAGCATCTGCTCAGTAAGCACAGGTGTGTGTTCAATCCATTGAGAGAAAACCTTGCACGGGCCGTTAAGAGGGCAAATATCCAAGTGTGTCAAGGCCGGCCTCGATGAAGCAGCTCCACTCGGCCCTAAACAAACAAATGAGTTCTAATAATTGACCTTCAGGCTTCGTTACTGTTAACCTGTCCTGCTGGGAGTTAAACCTCCACTGTGATTCCTTGCCCCAACCCCCCCCTGCTGTGCCAGGGATCCCACGCTACATGCGTCCCCTCACACACAAACACCGCAGGTGAGCTGACCATATTTGCATAAGTCCGTGTAACCGTGTGTGCCACCCCTGCCAAGCAGAGGTGAGGAGAGATCCCATAAACCATTAAGTGAAGGGAAGTACGAGAGCAGCTCCTGGTATGAAGCAGTATACATATTTCTATATGGCAGATTGTGGCTTTGTGCAGGATTACAGCTAAATCTTATAATTAGCATGAAAGGCCAGCAGGGGAGAGAGAGGGAGAGAGGGAGAGGAGAATAAGAATGGACAAGGGGACTGACCTCCGCTATCTCCCCGAGGCATGCCTATTGCTTATCTGGCTCCATGGCAGCAATGTTTATGTATAACTTAAGCGGTGCAGAGATGTGCGCTGCATAAGCTCCTGTGTGACGGTTCAATTTCTGAATTGGTTTTTGATTATGGAGCAAACTGGGAGAAGCTGTCAGAGAAGACGTCACTGACCCTGAACATGTTTGTTTTTTTGGTGACTGATAATGTTTCAGTTCATTATCAAGCAGTTTCTAGGGGAGAAACCCCCTCAGTGACATCAGGCTGAACTCTCAGGTCCCCCCCCCCCCCCCTGTCGAGATGTTAACGAGACGTGTCCAGCTTTTGATTGGTGTTCTCATTAATCAGATATTACTGTCTATTGTACACTTGTGTACTTAACCCTCAGCAGCATTTCATTTACTGCACAAGCAATCCCTCGCCATCATGCATCTTGCACTGAAGTCTTTGGCACCAAACATTTCACTTCCGCTTTTATTTAACTGACTTATTACTTGACTTGCTTGTGTAATCTCCAGGCTGGAACTTCTGCACAGAGCTCTATTAGTTTTCCCCTTTCAGTGCCGTCACTGTAGTCGCTGTTACATAAGGGAACACTCACTCCCAGCAGCCACCAACACAATTAGGCAGGAACTGTCCTACCCATGAAGACTGTTATGAAAATCAACTTTGATCACGTTCTGGTAATTGACAGGATGTTAATTTAGCTGTTGATTTGAGGTTGGTTCACAGCAGTCATTTGAGGGATTTGCAACTACAAATAATTCAGGGGAAGAAACATGCCAGGGTTTGATGTAGATTCATGTAGTGTCACCTTTTTGAGTCACCCACTGTCCCACTTAGATGTACGGATATATTTTTATATTTGCTAGTGATGCTGGAGCTCTTTTGTTGTTTACTCTCTGCTTCATATCTATTCGGGGAGGAATTACTAGATAATAACAAAACATAACGAGTAGTTTCTGACATTCTGCGTCTTTTTCTTATTGCACGCTGCAATAAGAACTTTTAATTTGAAGTTGGACTTTGCTTAGTTTGATAAATATTGATGTACTCATGTTTGGTCATATCAAAGTTTGGCAGAGTTACGATAAACCTGAGGTGAAAATTAGCCATGTAATCAAAAATGGATTATGCAAATTAAGATCAATTGCATTTCCTTCTTTTTTCTAGAAAATAGAGACTTTGTTTTCCGAAAAAGCCTTTTGGCCATCAAGGTGAGTTCGCTGAGAGCCAGTGGGGTTCCTCGTCTCCCTCCAGCGGGTAACAAGCTTACTTTCCATACGTAGCCAGGTGCATGTTTTAAGATAGAGCCTTAACAGCGTGGCGTGGCGATGAATTCCAATTGAGCCGAGCCCAGGTACAATAACACTGTTATGAATGCAGCCCGTGATGTTGATGGCATCCATATCACACTCAGAGGAACGAGGAAAAAAAAGCCTGACATCTGTTTCAAGCACACTCCAGCCTTTACATCTCCCCACAAAGTCAGGGGTTGGGAGGCGCACGTCTGGCTTTCCTAGATTAAAATGTGTCAACAAGCTTAACTGCTGGCTTTGAAACTTGCCTCTCTCCCTTTGTAATTCCCCTGATGGTTGCCGAATTTCCATTTTCTTAAGCATATGGTTAGCACAATCATAGATGCAGCTCTTTACATGATAGTGCTGCTCTTTATCCAAAGGCTAACCTCAATGGAGATGATAGATGTAATGAAAATAACTGATTTGATATAAATGTTTGACTCGTATCCCGACCTGATTGAAACTCAATGATGGACACTTTTGTTTGCCACAATGGCCCGCTGCAGTCCTGCTCCGTTGAGGCTTCAGGAACTCTTACGTGATGTTCCCTTCCATGTGCATGGTAATCCCACACAGTGGTGCTGAAGAAAGAAGGATTGGTGTTTGCTATCAAGCCAGTGCTTTGGCTACCTCATCCTGTTGGACTTTTTTTTTTTTGGTTTAGTTATGGGGATTACTCTTTTGGACGGGCTTTAAAGACTACAGTGGGAAGGGGAGAGGGAGAGGCAGCGGGGCTTAAGGATAGGATACAACTGGGGGGTTGTAGCTGTGGATAAAAGATGGAGAACAGAGGCAGAGGTGTTCAGTTGCTCAGGAAACATTCCCTTTCTTTGTTGCCTTCTCCTCTTTTCATGGCTGAAGGTCAGGATAAATAATCGATGGCATTAAAAAGAGCTCCCCCGTCCTCGGTCTATTGTGCCTGAGACTTGGTCCCCGTTGACAATTAAAGGCCCCCGAGTCATTAATGTTCAAGTAGCCTGGAAACCCCTTACCATTGTTCCATCTGAATGAGAGGAAATCCAATGCAGGTTTGAGGTTTGCCCTGGTCAGGTCATGACATTGGACAGAGGGGGAGAAGCCACACTGACACAGTACACACTAAAAGAGCTTCTCAGACGGTCCCCACCTCAACGATTGACTGTACAGTTATTTTTAAAAACGGAAGAAGAAGCGGCAGCGAAAGCGCGAGAGGCAGCACACAGAAAAGGAGCCAGCCTTCACGTTTTGTTTTTTGCTCTCTCGGTCTCTGTGTCACTATCAATAGTGACACCTTGAACAATTCAGTCGGTGATATTGAAAGTGCTGTGTGTCAGCAACCCTGCCTGTGACACTCCCAGAAGGCAGCAGCTCCCCCGGTGGCAGGTCACACTATAAAAAGAACAATCAGAGTGGCCTGATGGAACTAATTTCATCTGGCCTTTAATGTTCCCGTCCCTCCCTTCTTTCACTCATCCCAGTCTCTTTCACACACACACACACACACACACACACACACACACACACACACACACACACACACACACACACACACACACACACACACACACACACACGTGTACACATATTTATGCCTCCTTGTCTGTACTCTACTCCCTCTCATGCTCCACACCCCCCCTTGTCTCCATGTGTCTGTTTCTCTCCTGTCTGTCTCACCTCTCCGTACCCTCCTCTCTCGCTCAGTCTCATCTCCTCGCTCCTCTGTTCTCGTCAGGCTTTCCTTACCTTTTGCTTTGCAGTCACGTTTCATCTCTGTGCATGACTCATTCTGCTCAATAAGCTCCAAAGTAAGCAGATTTGTCCATCCTCTCTCCTCTCTCTCTCCATTCTCCCCCTCCTCCCTAAGAAGGCTATTGTGATTCACGGAGGAAACCCTTCAGAGCAAATATTCTCCGGGCATTTCATGTATAAACATGCCTGACTTTCTACCACCGGGGGGAGGGAAAATGAAAATGGAAAAAAAGCTTTGTGTTACTACGCAGTGATTCAATACGTAACAACCAACAAATGTTTTGATGCATCGGTCGGTGGAGTGAATGCCAAGTGTGATAAATAGATTAGTCTCTAGATGGTGGCCTCAAACCAGTTTCCTCCAATGCTTAAAGCAGAGTTGTCATTCCAGCTAATTTGTTGGGATTTTGCCTGCCAAAAGTCCAACTGGTGATGAAAGAAGTCAGCCCCTTTAGCATTTAGACAGAAATAAACAAATTCATACTCTCTATTAATATATATGTATTTTAACTGGATGTGAAATCCCCCCCTCCGCATCCCATTGTCAGGATTAAGGGTCAGAAAATGCAATCTGAGTTGAATTAAGGAAAGCAACCTCAGTGTCATATGCACAGAGAGCACACTTAAAAAAAGAATAGCATTAGCATTCTTACATTTGCATAACGCTCCTATATATAAATCAAGTGGTGTGGAGAGCTTTCTGAGTGACTAACGTGTACAGAAAGGCATCCGAACGAGTGGGTTGTCTGAAAGCAAAGGGGCTGTAGTTGCTGTAATCATCCAGCAACATGACAGGCAAGGCAACACAAAGATTTTTTTTGCACCTTTTTTTTTATCCTCCATCTTTCATCAGATGCCCGGCTTCTAAATTATAAGAGCAAGTCATTAGGAATGTTGACAATACAATATAACACGAGTCTGGCACCGCTCAGCAAAAAAGTGCCTCACTAAGCAACGCAAACAACAACTTCAATTATGTTTTTTCCCTCTCTTCTGTCACACAGCCATTTATTGCCTCAGATGATATACAGTATGCTGCACTGGGACATACATATGGAACGGCTTGAAGACTTTAGATTAGAATTGATTTTCCTCCCCTTGGGAAGTGGAAAAAGTCAAAAATTGTTACTTGCACATTTATGAAACAGATTTAGTCTGTTGACATTGAAGGCTATTTGATAAGTAATTAAATAGCCTTTACCCAAGACAAGGTGACAGGTAACTCTTTGTCATTCCCCCCTGTGTAGAGTAGCTCTGTAATGATGATATACAGTGCAGAGCTTGTTGTTTTGTGCCTGGTACTATAAAGGGAATGGATCATATTTTGCGGTTGCAGCAGAGGATTGCATTAGCATTTGTCAGTTATGGTCATTTGTGCCAATTATCGAAGAGTTTCAGGCTGAGATTGTGACAGAAAAGAAGAGGAAATGTATGCAGTATGTCAATTAATATACAGTATGCATCACAGGCCGAAGTGTGTTTGTGTCTGAGCTGCGGGGGCGGTGTGCAGGGAAACACTTGGCGGCGGTAGTACCCTCCGCCTGGCAGGGTCCTCTGATTAATGAGTCGTCCCAGTCCCGGACGGGCAAGAGGCCACACATCTGTGTGTCACTCCGCTCTGACACGTCGCCCTGCCCGGCTGCCAGCCGCTCACCAAGGGATGTTCCAGATGTTCCAAGGTTTCCGTACGCGGGGGCCTCTCTCGTCAAATCATCATCCTGACATTGTGTTTGTGACACTCGGGTCCGTACAATAACTTTCCTGCAAAGTTCTGAGGTGTATCGAGGCAGTTTCTGCTTTCGCCGTCGGCACTTGGAAACGCTTTATCAGTTTTGCTACAGATGTTGATTTGGCTCGCAGGTGTTCGAGGTATTTGTGATAAAGGCAGCTGTCTGTAATGACATGTTTGCTTTGAGATTAATTTGTGTTGTTAGCCTCCTCACTTTGGTTGCTTACACCATACAGAAAGATGTCATTTCAGCTTTTCCTTCCCACACAGCCGCTCTGTCTAACATGAAGCAGTTGGACCAGAGTTCAAAATAGGACCTGTGGGTATCGGGTATCAATAGCCTATGATAAAAGTTCAGCCGGCAAAGCTGATATATTGTTGCTGTCCCCAAAGGGAGGATCATTTATAAAACCTTGTCCTCGGCTACCTTTGTGCACATAGTCGCTTTTCCACTGGAGCCACGGCTTCCAAGCAGCCAGTGTATGTTGATGCCATTTTTATAATCTCAGTTTCCCCTTATTTCACACAAATAAAGGAGGGGGGGAAACTCATAATGGAATTCAGCCAAGGCATTGGATTATAAATGAGGTCTGCGCCAGGCTTCATAACGTTATTTAGATTCCTGTGTACAGAGACCCGTGTTCCAACTCCCATCAGCACTGCGACAGAATCAAATGTGAATATAAGCTGATATAGGGAAATTGGTTTGTAATGTGCTGATGCTTTGGAGACCCTGTGCAGAGGCAAAAAGAGAAACAGCAGTTCTCTGGCACATGCAGAGTGATGTTTTAATTACTTGAATTGGAATGATAACCAGCAGCCCAGAATGAAACAAATTAAAAGTGTTACACTAAAGTCACCTCATGTTGTTGTCATAACATGTTGCATATCTGCCTCTATGCTATTTGTTCATAATTCTCTTTCAATGTTTGGTATTCGTACGTGTAGCGTGGGGCAGGGTGCGTCTGTTCCTCGCTGCCGTACTGTGATGCAACTTGGACAGAAATGGACTGATTAGAAAAGCTGGAGTGTGAGTAATGTGTGTGTTCAGTGTGTTTGTAGGACCTTTAACATGTCTTGCCGCACGTCTCTCGCCACTGTTCATTCATCGGCCTTTCAAGATTTTCCATTTGATGTTCGATGTATTGCTGTGCTTTGATCATGTGCTGCCTAAAAAGTGATGTCATTTGCGTTCTCAATTTTCTGCACGTTGTAGACACTAGTTATCAGTGGGAGTAAACAAAATGGTTTGTTTGCGTGATTTTAGCGGCTTCGCATCAGGATGCTTAGTCTCCCTTCGTTACTGTTTGTTTATCTGAAGACGACACACGGAGCGACTTGTCCAGCAGGGGGCGCTCTCACAGCGACTGAGCATAAACTGTTACTATGAGTAGAGGGGGTCCAGCACCAAGAACGTCACATCCCCACTGTTAGTGTCGCACTTATGTTTTTTTGTTAAAATGATATGATTAGACTTTCAGGACTAGCAAGTTGTCTAAGTGTGTGTCATTGTGCATTCATCTTCAGAGATGCTAGATATACCTCCACGCCCTGGCCGGGTCAACAACACGGCTGCCGATGACTAAAGTACTGTTGTTTACACTCTGGGGGGTCTCAGAATCGGTATAGTTTCAGTTTCAACTATCGTTTCAACACTGATTATTGTTTACTATGAAAGAATAGTTTGACATTTGGGAAACAGTTTGGCGCTTCTTCACTCTGCCGAGAGAAAGATGAGGAGATTGATGCCACTCTTGTGTCTATGTGGTCAAAAAGTGATGGATTAAATGACAGTTGGGTGTTTTATAGGAGCTTTTGTGCCAGACTTTTCTTGGCTGGGACCAAACAACCAGTTTCTGGTCCCAGACAAGAAATATTCTGACACATCAGCCCCTATAAAATGGAAATTGTCAGTTTTATACTTTGTATGGATTAGACTGAAAATATGTAATATGTTAATCAGTGAGCTTTAAAGGTGCTTGTTTAAAGAGGTTGTAACCTTTAGACAGAGCCAGGTTCGCTGTTCCTCTTGTTTCCAGTCTTTGTGCTAAGCTAGGCTAAGCTAATCGGCTGTCGGGGATATTCATATTTACAGTAAAGACAATAAACATGCCAAACTATGTGACAGTAGCTGTAGGCTCCTGAAGTACATATGATAAACACGGCAGTTTAAAAACAACAATCGGAAGTAATGGCTCCATTTTGTGATTATTAATTATAGGACTCAGAATTTGGGTGCGTGTGGCTCGTTCTGTGGGAAGGAGAGACGGTCTTTCCTCCTGGGGCACAACAGGCCTCACGACTTCAGCACTTTGGCAGCATGGCTTTTTTGTATCGTTCTTTTACAGAAGCGAAGAACATCGAAGCAGAGGAAAAACACTGTGACATGTCTTGAGCTGTTGTGCAGAGATGCAAGACATGTCGTTTTTTCCACCTTACTTGCTACAAGGTTAACTTTGGGGAATTTTGATGGAGGCAAACATCACTTGTTTTGGCAGCCAGACCGTGTACACCTCAGAGGCTGGACCCAAGAAAACACGCAGCGTTTCCCTGCAGTTCCAACCCAATTCACATGCTGAACTGCATAACATGCAGCCTGAATGGGCTGGATGTCTAATCCATCCATTAAATGTAATGGAGACTTAAACGCTGCATTAGAGCCAGTCTGTAGGATTGGGCTCGGAGACTAATATTGCAGGGATTAGAAAAATCTCAAATATGTATATGCTCGTATTTTTCCACAGTGAGAAAATAGTGCAGAAAGGCCCTCAGTAAAGCATCTAAAATTACCTTGTCAATCGTGTACCAGCTGCAGACGAGTTTTCTGCTGCTCTCACTGGCACACAAAGAAAAAGGATGTAAAAGGGTCAAAACAAACTCTGTTTGGATGGCTTTCAGGGCCATGTGTCTAATGGATGGTTCTTAATGGGAAGAGGCTATGATGCCTGATTTTAGAACCGCAGTGACAGCCAGTCACAGGTAAAAAGGAATCCCCCCCCCCCTCCACAAACACCAGAAACTGCACCACCATCATTTGTTGTCATGATTCAGACAACGTTCCAACGGAAATAGCAGCAGTCCCATCATTTCTCTTTTTCTAAAAGTTGTCAATGGTGTGCTTAAGACTTATACTCACAAGCTTGGCAAATGTAAATATGAACCTCCCGTTGCAAGAGAGCTTTGAGGATAACAAAAGTACACTTTGTCAGAACACTACCTTCCTTTTGTATTTTTAATGTGGCCAAATTAGCACAGCAGAGGGAAACGAAACTAAAAATTCAAGGCAATCCGCCGAATGATCACAGTGACGACATGAGATGCTGTAAAGATAAATCACATTATGGATCTCGGGGGTAATACACATTGCAAATGGACAGCCTACTTTGATTCTTATATTCCCCTGGAAACACAGTCATAATGTTGTACTGGGGGGGATGTGACTCGCTTTTTGATGCTCTTCCACAGTGAAATATATTTGCATCATCTAGCCAAATTACATGTGCCAGCAAAGCGGTCATAGTTAAAGGCAGACAATTGTGTTCCTGTAGAACAATTGGTGCATACTAATGCTGAGAACACACCAATGCTAATCATGACACGTACTTAAAGGGATAGTTGGGATGTTTTGAAGTGGGGGCGTATGAGGTAATTATCCACAGTCGTTGGCTGCAGTAGATGACAGTCGGCTCGCACTCGGTTAAAAGAGTTACGGCACGGACGCAAAGTACGCTATATTCAGAACATCTTCACTGCTTCACCTCGCTGTGAGGCAGCTATAGAAGCCAATATCTATTCTCCCGCCAAAGACTCATTTTTTGGGGGGAAAAATGTAATTTTACCTGCTGCTGCCTGGAAAAGGCTTTCTGACTGTGAGGTACAGCTCTGAACATATTCTAAATCAAGCGTACACTTACACTGATAGGGATTTTTGTAGGTGTCTAAAATATGTTTTGCTCCTTCCCCGGTCCACAGCTGAGCTTCCCGCTGGTACTCGTGTCTCTTTCTCATGGATGGAAGTACATCATACAACCCAACTTCCAAAACTTCTAACTATCCCTTTTAATTTAGTTGAGACCTGCAGAAGAACACACTGACTTTAACACTGATGGCTGTTGTAAATTACTTGAGTGAATTTGCACCAATCATATATTTTGCTAAGGGGGACTGAAGGAATCATCAGCCCAAACTGTGATCTCATCAGACGGGGTCGTTAGCGGGGAAAGGCAGTGGGACCTCACCTATTTACCCAGAAGCGGTCTTTTTTTTCTTTCTATCTCGTCATATATTTCAATCACAAGAGGCAGCTTTTAGGGATCTTTGCGCTGCAGCACTCTTGACCCTAATCAGAGCAGTCAAGCCTTCTATCTTCATCTAAAAGCTGCTACATCCAGCGGCTGTGTCGTACCGCTGATCTGCTCTGATATCGGCCAAATTGTATTCATCAACAAGGGAAATGTATCAGAGTTGGGTGAAAAATAGACTCTCCGCTGCCTCATTCTCTGCATTTCGACATGCTGCTCACCACCGCTTTATAATAACATGGTGGAAGTGAGGCAGCATAATGGGGATCTCCCTTTCTATTTAGCACAAACATGCCACCCAGTTAGACGATCAGGTTCCCAAATGATCATTATTCCAAGTCCAAACCCCCTCGGCCCGGCACACACACACACACACACACACACACACTTACATACCCATCCTGGATAAATACGGCATGGGTAATTATAGCGGGGAAGCGTGTCTTAGTGGAGCTGTCAGAACTGTAATTGCTAGAGGGATGGTGGGCTATCGAGAAGAGAATCGCGCTGCAAGTGCAACACTGGCAGTGGCGAGCGACTTTGATTATAAGGAAAGGGGTGAGAGATGGGGGTTATCACCCAGCCCCTTCTCATATCTTGCATGTTATGAACAAGGCTGTCTATCCAACACAAGATAAGCTGAATGCTTTAGAAAATTGGCACAGTAAATACTCTCATGCATTATGTGACTGAAGTGACTGCCCTTTCTTTCCCCTCCCTTTCTCTTACACTCTTTTCCAGTGGACGGTCATGCCAGAGTATTTAGTCTAGAGGGATATTACAGTGCACTTGTCTCGGCTTAAAAAGGTAACATCCATACCTGCATCACATCAAACACCAGGCGAGAAACACCTCATCTTGTTAGAAGAAATTGCCACGGGTAAATGTGTGCACTAGTGTGCTCACTCAGCTTCGCTGTCATGAATTGCCCATTTCTGTGCCAGAAGCTTTGGGGGGAGGAAAAGATTGAACTCAAGCCAAAAATGGGATTTTAATTTCTTAGAAATTCCCATCTGTTTGTGTATGTGTGCATTAGGGAGGGAGGGGAGAGTAAAGGATGAGGGAACAGGGAAGAAGACTATATACCCAGTGAAGGAGGAACGGCAAGCTTCTTCTCATGGAGATTGCTTGTGAAAATTACAAGTCATAATGTCATCAGGAAATCAATGGGGACTATAAAGGTAATCATAACAGTACAGTGTGTGCGAGCTGGGGCCAAATTGCCACTCTGTTTGGCACTTCCCCTCAGCAGATAATTGCACTGGACAACCTGAATCAAGTCTAGTCATGCTGAAACACTTTACATACATCTCCCCATGCCATGGAGCTAATTGCATTTCAAAAAGTTATTGTGCCACAACACCAAATATTGATCAAATGCTAAACATGCAATCTGTTTGTGTAAGCAAGTAAGCAAATAGCTAATTTGATTTCAATCATCACGGCGTGGAGGGCTTCGGGTGGACTAACCTCTCCTGTCACAGCCCAGTTTGAATCAAGATATGAAAGTCACTGCATGGTTGGCTTTAAAATCCGTCAAAATATCTCAATTGTGAGCTTTCATGAGGAGAGAATGAACTTAATTGAAAGTGGCATACAATTGGCCAGCATTAACCTTGCGTGAAATTTGTCTTCAGATATCCTGGGCAGGGGCGAGCACCAACTTTGACGCATTATCTTCGGAGTGATTGGAGGATTTGTAATTGGTTATGATCATTATGGCATGAGTTGGCTGCTCACCACCCAAATATCACAGTCACAAGAGACGGGGCAGTTTCCATGACCGCAAATCAAAGGTTCAATAATTGTGTAAATGACTTGATCAAAACATAAATCTACTTTGGAATACATTAATCATTAGCTTTATCGTGACATGAATGCATTTTTAAAAAGACCAAAGTAGTGTTATGATAACATCCAGCATTAATATTGTTGCTGCCATATTGTCCACGTTGGTCATATCAGTCTAATTATTAGCTTTGTTTTTACCAGAGAATATTAGACAATTGTGTTTTTTACTTATTTGTCAGCGTTTGTATTTAAAAGATTTTGCTCTGGCTGAATATGTTTGGGGTGATTTCTATTTTTAATCATCATCCAGTGCAACGAAACAAAAAGCTCCCGTCTTCTCTTGCTCTGCATTTAACAGGAAATAGTTTCACTGAAATAAGTTTTCTTCAAAGATTTACATAACAGTAGTTGTTTCTCTAAAGCTGTATCGATGGCAACATACCTTTGGCATTTTCTGATTATATTTAATTTGCATATAATCGTATACAATAACTGAAAGATAATGTAGATTTCCTCGGACTGAGTGTTGCATTTTCTCCCGTTGTCTGACGATGTGAATGATCTGCATGTGCAGTAAAGACGTGATGCTTTTAATTACTGTCCTAAAGTGAAAAGACAAACTGTGTCCACAGAGTCGTCAGGCCAGCACTGTTCTGCTGGAAAAACACCATTTACGCACAAGATATTAATATTAAAGATGGAGGTAGGAGGGAGGTAGGAGGGAGGTGGGAGGTAGGAAGGAGGGAGGTAGGGAGGGAGGTAGGAAGGAGGGAGGTAGGAGGGAGGTAGGATGGAGGTAGGAGGGAGGTAGGAGGGAGGTAGGATGGAGGTAAGAGGGGAGGTAGATGGGAGGTAAGAGGGGAGGTAAGAGGGAGGTAAGAGGGAGGTAAGAGGGTGTGTTGACATATCCTTATTGTACCTCCACAGTCCGATGTGAAGTCATGTTGGACTTCAGTTCCGTTATATTTCGTTTCAAATATTTTTTATTGAGCCAAAGATTATATGTTCAGAACACCATCGTGTCCATGCTCTTCTTCATTTACACACAAATTCCCCACACAACCTCATTCATGTGCATTCCAGCATACCAGAAAGAGAGGAAATCTTAAATAAATGATAAAATAGAAATGTGCAAAGAAACTAAATATGTTAGTTCAGTTACAGTATATCTCAAAAGTGAGTACACCCTTTAGATTTTTGCAAATATTCTGTTATATCCTTTCAGGGGATAACATTATCCTACTGAAACTTTGATATAACTTAAAGTAGTCAGTGTGCTGCTTGAATAACAGTATAGATTTATTGTCCTTTGAAAATTACTCAGTACACAGCTGTTAATGTCTAAACAGCTGGCAACAAAAGTGAGTACACCCCATAGTGAACATGTCCTAATTGTGCCCAATGATGTTGTTTTCCCGCCCTGGTGTCATGTGACTCGTTAGTGTTACAAGGATTCAGGTGTAAATGATAAGCAGGGCTGTTAAATTTGGTGTTTTGGGCACAATTCTCTCTGAATGCTGGACAACATGGCACCTCATGGCAAGGAACTCTCTGAGCGGCTGAAAAAAAGGATTATTGCGCTTCACAAAGATGGCCTTGGCTATAAGAAGATTGCCAACACCATGAAAATGAGTTGCAGCACAGTGGCTAAGATCATATAGCGGTTTTCCAGGACAGGTTCCACTTGGAACAGGCCTCGCCAGGGTCGACCAAAGAAGTTGAGTCCACGTGCTCAGCGTCATATCCAGAGGTTGGTTTCCAAAAATAGACGTGCGAGTGCTTCCAGCATTGCTGCAGAGGTCGCAGAAGTGGGATGTCAGCCTGTCAGTGCCCAGACCATACGCCGCACACTGCATCAAATCGGTTTGTATGGCCGTCGCCCCAGACAGAAGCCCCTTCTGAAACCGATGCATAAGAAAGCCCGCAAACAGTTTGCTGAAGACAATGAATCCAAGAACATGAGTTACTGGAACCATGTCCTGTGGTCTGATGAGACCAAAATAAACCTGTTTGGGTCAGATGGTGTCCGGCGTGTGTGGCGGCACCCTGGTGAGGAGTACCAAGACAGATGTGTTTTGCCTACAGTCAAGCATGGTGGTGGCAGCATCATGGTCTGGGGCTGCATGAGTGCTGCCGGCACTGGGGAGCTGCATTTCATTGAGGGACACATGAATTCCAATATATACTGTGACATCCTGCAGCAGAGCATGATCCCCTCTCTTCGGAAACTGGGCCGTAGGGCAGTTTTCCAACATGATAATGACCCTAAACACACCTCCAAGATGACAACGGCCTTGCTGAAGAAGCTGAAGGTTAAGGTGATGGACTGGCCAAGTATGTCTCCAGACCTAAACCCAATTGAGCACATGTGGGGCATCCTCAAGAGGAAGGTGGAGGAGTGCAAGGTGTCCAACATCCGTGCGCTCCGTGATGTCGTCGTGGAGGAGTGGAAGAAGATTCCAGAAGCAACCTGTGCAGCTCTGGTGAATTCCATGCCCAGGAGGGTTAAAGCAGTGCTAGATAACAATGGTGGTCACACAAAATATTGACACTTTGGGCACAATTTAGACATGTTCACTATGGGGTGTACTCACTTTTGTTGCCAGCTGTTTAGACATTAACAGCTGTGTACTGAGTAATTTTCAAAGGACAATAAATCTATACTGTTATTCAAGCAGCACACTGACTACTTTAAGTTATATCAAAGTTTCAGTAGGATAATGTTATCCCCTGAAAGGATATAACAGAATATTTGCAAAAATCTAAAGGGTGTACTCACTTTTGAGATATACTGTATATTTGAGCAGTTAGAAGCACAACACTGTACAATCTTCACACGGTCAACAGTCTGAATAGTTGATTTGACCAAAGTGTGGCAATAATGTTGCCGATAATATGCATTCATGCAGGAAATTCAAATTGTCCAAAAAAGTAATGTACATCAAATGGAGGATCTCAGATGGTTAGTGAGCTTGTGAGCTTCTTCCTGCTGTGCGTTTAGTATTTCATCAGAGATAACTTTGTCTGTTTACTCGAGCAGCGCTGCTTTTTTTTCTACCACATGCCAACTTATTACTGGAGACACTTGTAGCAGCTCTCAACAAACATCATATTGTCACACATGGGCGCCAATAATTGTGAACTCCACAAAGCATAGGCGTGCTGTTGAAGCAGGGCCTCGCGGAATCGCAGCTGCCACCACCGCCCGCCTCCCGCCACGCGGAAGAAGGATTCTGTTTGCAGGGAGAGAGAGATGAAGGAGCGCCTCGCTGTCACGGGAACCTAACCATCTCTGATTGCATTCTTCAAATGGTGTGTTTTCATATGCTGTTGTTTTGAACAGATGTGTTGTTTGGAACAGATGAGAGCTAAAGCGTGATGTGTACATGCATTATACCCTGCCTTTTAATGCTCTCTGAATATTTCTCCTTCTCTCACTCGCTCCCAACAACAGGTATCATGCGCCACTCTGTTGATGTTGTTGCGGCGGCTTCTGGGTTTAGAGCCTTTGAAATGAAACTTCAGATTCTCTTTCCTCCAGACTTCCTTGAAGTCGACTTTTGTTCAATCTCGAGGCCTCATTCTCATTTCATGATAATCAAGTAATACACAAGACGGTTCCTCTGTGATTCCCTCTATGGAACTACATCACATAATCTGATGCACAAACTCTAATGGTGCTATAAATATTACACATTCAACAAAGCCGGGCCACTGTGTAATCTACTCATGAGGGATTCGTGAGTTGCTTGACTGATGGATCGCGTTGGAAGGTAAACAGGACCAGATATGATAGTCTGGTGTACAGTTGCTCCTCCTCTGAAAGTGCCGTCTTCCCTTCGTGCACGCCACTCTTCATTTCCTCCCCCATTCAACTACCAGGGGGCAACAGACGACATTCAATCATCACAGGACCTGATAGCTGTAAATTGTATTTGCGCGTGGAAAATGCATAATCAACAGCAGTACTTTCTTATTCATAATCTTCTCTGTGACTCCTTTCGCTTAATGCATTCACATTCAGGTTCCTAGATAGGATGGGGGAGGAAGAAGCAATGTGTGATTACAGACAATGCTTTGAGCACTTGCAGTGATCTCCCTCTCCCCTCCCAGTTGACTTTCTTTTTCTCCTGTTTGGTCAGTGTTTATTATTAATGGTTTGGTCCACCCGATCATTTTTCAGTACAGATGCGGCTGCTCCCTCTTTCTCTTACTGCCTGCATAATTCTGTGCACTTCGGCGTACTGGTTTGCATGTGCAGTTTATGATTAGGCTGTTTGTTTGTGATGTATGCCATGTTTGGAGTCATCTTTTTATAGTGGTTGTTGCTTCACCACAGTTCACCTGGCTGGATCAGCAACATGTTTTATTCATGAGGCTGTGTACTGTAGTCTTT
>NW_021166798.1:40000-129844 GCF_900634415.1 Cottoperca gobio | reverse complement strand
TACGGCGATGTGTTTTTATTTACCTAGCCCTTTCAAAATTCTACTGATTGTTAAATTACTCATTCCCCTTTAATTCTACTGATGGTGTTATACTCATCCCCTTTTCAACATGGTTAACTAGCCCTTTAATCTGAGGGTGTTATACTCATCCAACTACTGATATGTCTTCCTCCTTTAACTACCGATGGTGTTATTACGTCATCCCTATATCTCCACTTAATGCTCCCTTTATATCCCGAGGTGTTATTAATACATCCTAATCTTGATTCTTTCTCATCCCTTTTAAATCTACTGTATACTCGATTTTGGTTTATCCTTTACTGTTGATTACTCATCCCCTTTAATCTACTGATAGTGTTATTACTCATCCCCTTTAATCTACTGATGGGTTATTAATACTCCTCCCTCCCCTTTATTAATCTACCGATGGTGTTATTACTCATGCCCTTTAATCTACTGATGGTGTTATTACTCATCCCCTTTAATCTACTGATGGTGTTATTACTCATCCCCTTTAATCTACCGATGGTGTTATTACTCATGCCCTTTAATCTACTGATGGTGTTATTACTCATCCCCTTTAATCTACCGATGGTGTTATTACTCATGCCCTTTAATCTACCGATGGTGTTATTACTCATCCCCTTTAATCTACTGATGGTGTTATTACTCTCCCTTTTTAATCTACCGATGGTGTTATTACTCATGCCCTTTAATCTACCGATGGTGTTATTACTCATGCCCTTTAATCTACTGATGGTGTTATTACTCATCCCCTTTAATCTACTGATAGTGTTATTACTCATCCCCTTTAATCTACCGATGGTGTTATTACTCATGCCCTTTAATCTACTGATGGTGTTATTACTCATCCCCTTTAATCTACTGATAGTGTTATTACTCATCCCCTTTAATCTAAACCGTGGTGTTTTACTCATGCCCTTTAATCTACTGATGGTGTTATTACTCACCCTTTAACTACGATGTGTGTTATTACTTCAACTCCCCCTTTAAATCTCCTGATGGTGTTTATTACTCATCCCTTTTTAATCTACTCGTTGTGTTATTACTCATCCCCCTTTAATCTATTTATGGTGTTATTACTCATCCCTTTTAATCTACTGATGGTGTTATTACTCATCCCCTTTAATCTACTGATGGTGTTATTACTCATCCCCTTTAATCTACTGATGGTGTTATTACTCATCCCCTTTAATCTACTGATGGTGTTATTACTCATCCCCTTTAATCTACTGATGGTGTTATTACTCATCCCCTTTAATCTACTGATGGTGTTATTACTCATCCCCTTTAATCTACCGATGGTGTTATTACTCATGCCCTTTAATCTACTGTAGGTGTTATTACTCATGCCCTTTAATCTACCGATGGTGTTATTACTCACGCTGCCCTTAATCTAACCATGGTGTTATTAACTCATCCCCTTAATCTACTGATGTTTATTTACTCATCCCTTTAATCTACCGATGGTGTTATTACTCATGCCCTTTAATCTACCGATGGTGTTATTACTCATCCCCTTTAATCTACTGATGGTGTTATTACTCATCCCCATTTAATCTACTGATAGTGGTGTTATTACTCATCCCCTTTAATCTACCGATGGTGTTATTACTCATGCCCTTTAATCTACTGATGGTGTTATTACTCATCCCCTTTAATCTACTGATGGTGTTATTACTCATCCCCTTTAATCTACCGATGGTGTTATTACTCATGCCCTTTAATCTACTGATGGTGTTATTACTCATCCCCTTTAATCTACTGATGTGTGTTTTTTTACTCACCCGCCCCTTTAAACATCTCCTTACTGATGGTGTTATTACTCATCCCCTTTATCTTAACCGATGGTGTTATTACTCATCCCCTTTAATCTATTTATGGTGTTATTACTCATCCCCTTTTAAATCTACGAGGGTGTTATTACTCATCCCCTTTAATCTACTGATGGTGTTATTACCTTCTCCCCTTTATCTACTGATGGTTTATACTCATCCCCTCTTAATCTACTGATGGTGTTTATTACTCATCCCCTTTATCTACCCGTTTATTACCATCTCTATCGCTATGTGTTTATTAACTCATGCCCCTTTAATCTACGAGGTTCTCATCTGCCCTTTAATCTACTGATGGTGTTATTACTCATCCCCTTTAATCTACCGATGGTGTTATTACCTCATCCCCTTTAATCTACTGATGGTGTTATTACTCACCCTTTAATCTACTGATGGGTGGTTATTACTCATCCCCTTTAATCTACCGATGGTGTTATTACTCATGCCCTTTAATCTACTGATGGTGTTATTACTCATCCCCTTTAATCTACTGATGGTGTTATTACTCATCCCCTTTAATCTACTGATGGTGTTATTACTCATCCCTTTTAATCTACCGATGGTGTTATTACTCATCCCCTTTAATCTATTTATGGTGTTATTACTCATCCCTTTAATCTACCTACGAGGTGTTATTACTCATCCCCTTTAATCTACCGATGGTGTTATTACTCATCCCCTTTAATCTACTGATGGTGTTATTACTCATCCCCTTTAATCTACTGATGGTGTTATTACTCATGCCCTTTAATCTACTGATGGTGTTATTACTCATCCCCTTTAATCTACTGATGGTGTTATTACTCATCCCCTTTAATCTACTGATGGTGTTATTACTCCTGAGAAGCCTGAGACGTGGACTCTTTAGAGACAAATACAGACATGATGATCTTATAGAACATGATGCATTGATTAAACTACCAGCAGGATATATATATTTATATAAATATAACCCAGAAACAT
Source organism: Cottoperca gobio (assembly GCF_900634415.1). Lineage (NCBI taxonomy): Eukaryota > Metazoa > Chordata > Actinopteri > Perciformes > Bovichtidae > Cottoperca > Cottoperca gobio. The sequence continues at coordinate 127,025 of NW_021166798.1, read as the reverse complement.
GACATTCTACAGTTTTACTATATTAATCATGTTTGATGTTTCTGTGTTCAGGTGACTCGCAGTCGGGACACGTATCAGGATCTGGTTCGTCTGCTGGAGCAACACCGAGCCGACCGGGCCGTGCAGCTCTCCATCCTCAGGTACCGACCCGCCTCCGCCGCGACCTTTGACCCCAATAATGATGTTGTTTAATATTACTACAGAATCTTTGCTTGGTGTAATGGTGCATACATCTACAGAGTAAGAGAAATGAATATGTAAATGAGTACTGTGATACAATATGTGCAGTATATCTTTATTTTTAAGTGTAAGAGCTGGTGGTAATGTTGCTTTAAGAGCTCACTTCTTTTTTCTATGTTTGATATAAATGTGAAAATGATTGTGTACGAACTGTTTCCTGCAGGATCCTCAACAAGTTCCTGGACAGCTACCAGGAGGACGTGCTGCCGTGGCACGAGAGCATCGAGCCCTGCCTGTCCTCCATGATGGCCTTCATCAGCGACAGAGAGGTGGGTGCAGAGCGGGAAGTAACTGAGACGCCCCGCTGACTCACGTTAACCTCTTGTGATTGGCTGTTTAGGTGGTGCAGCAGTTTATCCGCTTCCTGTACCAGCTGGCGTCCCTGAACAAGGACTACAGCGGTGGTGATGTGTCGCCTGGGCACCAAAGAGTCTCTGGCGAAGGCGCTGGACAAACACAGCACCAACCTGCTGCTGGTCACCGAGCTGCGAGACCTCATCACCGACTGCGAAAAGTATGCCAGCCTCTACAAGAAGATGACCACCAGCGTCCTCGCAGGATGCATCCAGGTACGCAGACGTTCTCCTCAGACGGTCACTGCTGCAGCAGAACCACAAGTCTCATCCCAGTCCTCCCAGTCCTGACGTCTTTAAATACAACTTCAAATCAATAACGCACCGATGATGCTTCGTTTTTGTATTTTATGTGTTTGTTCTGACCAGTAATGTGATTTGAATCACATTTATTTTCTATAAATTGAGGATAAATTAAATGAATAAAAGGGCGTTTAATTCGCTTTAATTCAGTTTTTTAAATGTTTAGGGGTCTTGACAGTTTTAACTTTACTGCTCAGTTTTAAAGTTATATTTTCAACTCGGCGTGTCGCGATTTATATCTTAATAATCCAGCCCGTCTTCAATCTTTTCCTTTTCTTTCTGTGGTATTAGACAAGTTCTCTTTAATTTGGTGGATGCTTCAGAAACCTTGCCCCCGTCTGTGAACAGCTCTGGTGACCGCTGCTAATGTCTCTCCACGGTTTTACACCCTGAAGGTGAAGCTGGGGATTTGATTAAATTAGAAAGTATTAAGAGACTGATGTGTGGAGCCATGAAGTACCTCACCTGGTCTACTTCCTGTTTCCTGTCAGATGGTGTTGGGTCAGATTGAGGAGCATCGCCGCAGCCATCAACCGATCAACATCCCCTTCTTCGACGTGTTCCTCAGGAATCTCTGCCAAGGTCTGTTCGCATCACACGACGCCGCGCAGCATTAGCATTAGCAAAGCAGGTGAATGTGAACGTAATGTTTGGTAACTTCAGGCTCCAGCGTGGAGCTGAAGGAGGACAAGTGCTGGGAGAAGGTGGAGGTGTCGTCCAATCACCATCGAGCTAACAAGCTGACCGACAAGAACCCCAAAACCTACTGGGAGTCCAATGGCTGCACCGGATCTCACTTCATCAACATCTACATGCACAAAGGAGTCGTCGTCAGGTACACATCTGAAAATATTAATATCTATATATATATATATTAATATATATTAATATATTAATATCTATATATATATTAATATATTAATATCTATATATATATTAATATATATTATATCGTATCTATATATAATATATATATATATATATATAATATATATATAATATATATATATATATTATATATATCTAGATATATCTTCATCTCTATCTATATATTAACTATTAATCTTCTATTCTATATATATCTTAATATATAATATATATATATCTTATAAATATAAATATACATCTTACTCTATATATTATCTCTCTATATCTCTCTAGCTCTCTACTCTCTCTCATCTTTTTCTCTCTCTTCTTTCTCGTCTTACTCTATTTTCTCTCTTCTTCTCTTCTCTCTCGTCTATCTATCATATCCTCTCTTCCTCTCTCTTCCTTCTCTTCCTCTATCTCTCTTCCTCTCTCTCTCTCTCTCTCTCCTCTCTTCCTCTCTTTCTTCTCTTCTTTCTCTCTATTCTCTCTCTCTCTCCTCTCTCTCTCTCTCTCTCTCTCTCTCTCTCTCCTGTTGCTCCTCTTCTCTCTCTCTCTCTCTTCCTCTCTCTCTCTCTCTCTCTCTCTTCTCCTCTCCCTCTCTCTATCCCTCTCTCTCTCTTCCTCTTCCTCTCTCTCTCCCTCTCCCTCTCTCTCCTCTCTCTCTCTCCTCTCTCTCTCTCTCTCTCTCTCTCTCTTCCTCTCTCTCTCTCTCTCTCTCTCTCCTTCCTCTCTCTCTCTCTTCCTCTCTCTCTCGTCTTCCTCTCTCTCTCTTCTCTCTCTCTCTCTTTCCTCTCCTCTCGCTTCCTCTCTTCTCTCTATTCTCTTCCTCTCTCTCTTCCTCTCTCTCTTCCTCTCTCCCTTCTCTCTCTCTTCCCTCTCCCCTCTCCTCTCTCTGTCCTCTCTCTCTCTCTCTCTTCTCTCTTCTCTCTCTCTCTCTTCTTCTCTCTCTTCCTCCCTCTCTCTCTCTCTCTCTCTCTCTTCTCTCCCTCTCTCTCTCTCTCTCTCGTCTCTCTCTCTCTCTCGTCTTCCTCTTCCTCTCTCTCTCTCTCTCCTCTCTCTCTTCTCTCTTCTTCTTTTCTCTTTCATTCTCTCATTCATCGCTATATACCAACACACAGCTGAATTTAGGTTTTGAATCGGTGTCTGGTGTGTTTAGACAACTGGCCATCCAGGTGGCCAGCGAGGACTCCAGCTACATGCCGGCCCGGGTTCTGATTCTGGGAGGAGACGACCGACCAACATCAACACGGAGCTGAACACGGTGAGTCTGCTGCTCCGCGCTGCGTCCAGCTCTCAGAGTCCACTTCATCAGAAACCCTTTACCGGACTTCCTGCAGACAGTCCGGCGGTGTTTGACGCGTATCAGGGCCAATGTTGGTCAAAATAAAGAACCAAGAAGATTTTATATGCGTTTTAAAAGTAGAGAGATTGAAAAAGGTAAGTTAGTTGTTAGTGGAGGAAGCTCCACTGTCACAAGGGGAACCTCAGCACCAGGGTTAGTGCGGAGGTGAAAAAAACCTTAATCTCAGAGAAGTTCATGATTTTATATCTGAGGATATTCAGGGTTTTTGTCTTGTAAGTTTGTGGTGTGTTAGTGTGTGTGTGCGCAGTGAACGTAACTCCAATCGCCAGTCGCGTGGCTTCTCCTGGAGAACATGACCCGGTTCTGGTCCATCATCCAGATCAGGGTGAAGAGGTGGTCAGCAGGTCGTACTGACACGCCCACACACATTTATTTTTAATCTCATCTGTTCAGATTTTTTTTACTCCACATTTATTCATATATTTCAAGTATTTTTCTGACCTCACGCCTCCTCTCTCTGACAGGGAGTAGCGACACTCGGGTCCACGGTTTTCGAGGTTCTGGGTCCGAAGCCGACATTCTGGCCGGTCTGTAAGGAGCAGCTGTGCTGTCGGACCTTCCTGTTCTACAGCACCAAGGCCCCACACCTGGTGTCAGGAAGTGATGGAGGACAAGACGCAGCTTCTGCAGCTCTTTAACAAGTAAAACACATAGTTCTGATGGTTCTGATGGTTCTGATGGTTTTGATGGTTTCTGATGGTTCTGATTGTTCTGCACACCTTAAATCCTTCTGTGTGTGCAGACTGAACAGCGCTCTGAGACACGAGCAGATGTTTGCAGATCGTTTCCCTGCCGGACGCCGAGGCATCTGAAGCTCTGGGTCGAACCTGCTGGGAGGCTCTGATCACCCCCATCGTCCACAGCATCACACTGTCAGGTACACACACACACACACACACACACACACACACACACACACACACAGTGAGGACTGGCCAAAAAGTCCTCACGGTGCAGAATGTCTGTGTTTACCCAGAATCCTCGGCGGCCAGCCCTCTGTCCCTGGCTGCTCAGTGAGTACCTGGATAACGCAGAGTCGGCGCGCCGCTGTAAGAGCCGGGCGGCCATCTTTAACTCCAGAGTGAGGCGCCTCACACACCTGCTGGTCCACGTGGACACGAGCCGGCCCGACAGCGATGAGCTCAAACCTCCCATCAAATCAAGTGAGTTTGTTTTGGTGGTTTGTCAACATTCAAAGATTCAAAAGCTTTATTGTCAAATGCAAAATATCCCACTCCGCTTCACAACAGACCCGTCTGTGTGTGTGTGTGTGTGTATATGTGTGTGTATATATATATATATATATATATGTATGTATATATGTATGTATATATGTATGTATATATATATATATATGTATATGTATGTATGTATGTATGTATGTATGTATGTATGTATGTATGTATGTATGTATTATGTATGTATGTGTATATATATATATATATACATAAATGCATTGATGACCATGTACAACGTGAAGAACATGAATTGGAATTATTTGTCCACAAATCATGTTTTTAGTTTAAAGCTGAAATAAAGAAATGAATGTTTTAGGTACAACCTGTAGTCCGTGTACAACAGAGTGTTTCTGTCACATAAATGTGATGATTGTTTAAAGCGTTTATTTTGTTTTCAGACGGTCCTGAACCGAAGCAAAGAGCTGAAGAGTAAGTAACAGAGTTCAGAGGCCGGCCGCTGCTTTTTCTCTGTTTACACTCTGTTCTGTAGCATTTCATGTGTCCACACGAGGACAGGAAGTCGTCACGTCGCCCCCTGCTGTCTGACCTCACAGCTGTCTTCCACTTCCTGTCTGACCTCACAGCTGTCATTCCACTTCCTGTCTGACCTCACAGCTGTCATTCCACTTCCTGTCTGACCTCACAGCTGTTAGTCCACTTCCTGTCTGACCTCACAGCTGTCATTCCACTTCCTGTCTGACCTCACAGCTGTCATTCCACTTCCTGTCTGACCTCACAGCTGTCATTCCACTTCCTGTCTGACCTCACAGCTGTGGTCACAGACTTTGGTGTTATTCTATATTTATGTTTTATTAAAAAAAGACTTCCTGTCCATTTGTTCTGTAGAAACACAAATATAGTTAGTAATTGATTACATTAAATAAGTAGTAATACCACGCTGAAAAGTTAGGGTTGTTAGGAAAATGAACCTAAGCCTGTGACACCATTATATATTAAATTCTGAAGTTATTGTTGTTCGTGTTTAGTGAAGGTCGAGCTGTGTTTTACAGATTAGTTAAATGCAAATTAAATGTTTGTTTTACAAACAAGTGAAAACAAACTAATCAATAACTCACAGGATTAAATAATAAAAGTGAGCTTTGAAACTCCTTTTATATACTGTTGGTTATTTTTTAAGCTTCACATGTGTTTGTCAAGGAAACCGTCAGATTAATGTGCAGTAAAAGTACCTCAAATGTGTACTAAAGTACATGTTTTGAGTAAATGTTCTTTCCACTATTGTCGTCGTTTTGATCAAAAACATAGAATTTAAAATACTTTTTCGTTTATTGGATCGTCCAGCAGGGGGCGTCAGCCGACACGTCCCCTCCTAGTCTGAACTCAAACATCCTCCAAACCTGAAGCCATCGTTTTGGACTGCTCTTATTTTGAAAGCCAACTTCCTGTTGCCCTTTTGAGTTGTGACACTGATGTGGTTTCTTTTCAGAAGGAAAGGACAGAACAGAGACTGCTTTACATTTATGTTTCTGGCTGCAGTTATTTCTGTTTATTTAAATTTAAACTCAACGACTTCACTCAGAGAATCAACCGTTTTATTAAATGTCTTCCAGACGGAAAAGAGGGTAAAAACAAAGAGACCGCAGCGGCCTCTTCCTCCTCCTCCTCTTCCTCAGCCAAGCCCAAAGTGAAGAGCAGCAGCAGCATCGCAGGCATCGCCCTCTGCTGGCAGGGAGTGGTGCAGCGCCAGGTACGGCTTTAAAGAAGTGATGTCATCAACATTCTTCTTTGTCTTTTCTTTCACTAGTTTCATTGAGTGGTCAACATGTGTGTTTAAACATAAGAGATATAAACATGTGTTTAAACATAGAGATATAAACATGTGTTTAAACATAAGAGATATAAACATGTGTTTAAACATAAGAGATATAAACATGTGTTTAAACATAAGAGATATAAACATGTGTTTAAACATAAGAGATATAAACATGTGTTTAAACATAAGAGATATAAACATGTGTTTAAACATAAGAGATATTATATAACCTGTGTTTAAACATAAGAGATATAAACATGTGTTTAAACATAAGAGATATAAACATGTGTATAGTAAAAACAAGAGAAAGGTATATCATTAAAGACATTAATGAGACGTTAAAGACTTAAAGACATTAATGAGACGTTAAAGACTTAAAGACATTAATGAGACGTTAAAGACATTAATGAGACGTTAAAGACATTAATGAGACGTTAAAGACTTAAAGACATTAATGAGACGTTAAAGACTTAAAGACATTAATGAGACGTTAAAGACATTAATGAGACGTGAAAGACATAAAGACATTAATGAGACGTTAAAGACTTAAAGACATTAATGAGACGTTAAAGACATTAATGAGACGTTAAAGACATAAAGACATTAATGAGACGTTAAAGACTTAAAGACATTAATGAGACGTTAAAGACATTAATGAGACCGATAAAGACATTAATGAGACGTTAAAGACATTAATGAGACGATAAAGACATTATGGACGTTAAAGACATAAAGACATTAATGAGACGTTAAAGACATAAAGACATTATGAGACGTTAAGACATAAAGACATTAATGAGACGTTAAGACTTAAAGACATTAATGAGACGTTAAAGACTTAAAGACATTAATGAGACGTTAAAGACATTAAATGAGACGTTAAAGACTAAAGACATTATGAGACGTTAAAGACTTAAAGACATTAAATGAGACGTTAAGACATAATGAGACGTTAAAGACATTAATGAGACGTTAAAGACTTAAAGACATTAATGAGACGTTAAGACTTAAAGACTAAAGGACATTAATGAGACGTAAAGACATTTAATGAGACGTTAAAGACATAAAGACATTAATGACCGTTACCATTAATGAAGACGTTAAAGACAGACTTAATGAGACGTTAAAGACCATAAGACCATTAAATGAGACAGTTAAAGACATTAATGAGACATAAAGACATAATGAGATCGTAAAGCCTTAAGACATTAATGAGACGTTAAAGACATTAATGAGACGTTAAAGACATTAATGAGACGTTAAAGACTTAAAGACATTAATGAGACGTTAAAGACATTAATGAGACGTTAAAGACATTAATGAGACGTTAAAGACATTAATGAGACGTTAAAGACTTAAAGACATTAATGAGACGTTAAAGACTTAAAGACATTAATGAGACGTTAAAGACATTAATGAGACTAATGAGACGTTAAAGACATTAATGAGACGTTAAAGACATTAATGAGACGTTAAAGACATAAAGACATTAATGAGACGTTAAAGACATTAATGAGACGTTAAAGACATTAATGAGACGTTAAAGACTTAAAGACATTAATGAGACGTTAAAGACATTAATGAGACGTTAAAGACATTAATGAGACGTTAAAGACTTAAAGACATTAATGAGACGTTAAAGACATTAATGAGACGTTAAAGACATTAATGAGACGTTAAAGACATAAAGACATTAATGAGACGTTAAAGACATTAATGAGACGTTAAAGACATTAATGAGACGTTAAAGACATTAATGAGACGTTAAAGACTTAAAGACATTAATGAGACGTTAAAGACTTAAAGACATTAATGAGACGTTAAAGACATTAATGAGACGTTAAAGACATTAATGAGACGTTAAAGACATTAATGAGACGTTAAAGACTTAAAGACATTAATGAGACGTTAAAGACATAAAGACATTAATGAGACGTTAAAGACTTAAAGACATTAATGAGACGTTAAAGACATTAATGAGACGTTAAAGACATTAAAGACATTAATGAGACGTTAAGACTTAAAGACATTATAGACGTTAGACTTAAAGACATTAATGAGACGTTAAAGACATTAATGAGACGTTAAAGACATTAATGAGACGTTAAAGACATTAATGAGACTTAATGAGAAGGACCGTAAGACATTAATAGACTTAAAGACTAAAGACATTAATGAGACGTTAAAGACTTAAAGACATTAATGAGACGTTAAAGACTTAAAGACATTAATGAGACGTTAAAGACATTAATGAGACTAATGAGACGTTAAAGACATTAATGAGACGTTAAAGACATTAATGAGACGTTAAAGACTTAAAGACATTAATGAGACATTAAAGACTTAAAGACATTAATGAGACGTTAAAGACTTAAAGACATTAATGAGACGTTAAAGACATTAATGAGACGTTAAAGACATTAATGAGACGTTAAAGACATTAATGAGACGTTAAAGACTTAAAGACATTAATGAGACATTAAAGACATAAAGACATTAATGAGACGTTAAAGACTTAAAGACATTAATGAGACGTTAAAGACTTAAAGACATTAATGAGACGTTAAAGACATTAATGAGACGTTAAAGACGTTAAAGACATTAATGAGACGTTAAAGACATTAATGAGACGTTAAAGACTTAAAGACATTAATGAGACGTTAAAGACATAAAGACATTAATGAGACGTTAAAGACTTAAAGACATTAATGAGACGTTAAAGACATTAATGAGACATTAAAGACTTAAAGACATTAATGAGACGTTAAAGACATTAATGAGACGTTAAAGACTTAAAGACATTAATGAGACATTAAAGACTTAAAGACATTAATGAGACGTTAAAGGACATTAATAGACTTAAGACATTATGAGACATTAAGACTTAAAGACATTAATGAGACGTTAAAGACATTAATGAGACGTTAAAGACTTAAAGACATTAATGAGACATTAAAGACTTAAAGACATTAATGAGACGTTAAAGACTTAAAGACATTAATGAGACGTTAAAGAGACATAAAGACTTAAGCTTAACAATGAGACGTTAAGACATTAATGAGACGTTAAAGACATTAATGAGACTTTAAGACTTAAAGACATTAAGAGACAAGACTTAAAGACATAATGAGACTTAAGACTTAAACAATTAAAGACAAGACTTAAAGACTTTAATGAGACATAAGCTAAGACATATGGACTTAAACTAAAGACATTAATGAGACGTTAAAGACTAAAGACATTAAGAACGTTAAGATAGACATTAACCCTTTACAACAGCAGCAAAACTTTGGATTACCGCAATTGAAAATATTTCAACGGTTTTTTGAAAGCTGAGACTCTGCACTTTACAGCATATATCGACTCATTACGGTAACTTCACTTACGGCCCTCCCAGAAGCCCACGAAACAGCGCCTTTGTTCTGAGCGAATACACACACAGAGCGCTGGAGAGACACAAACAACACCGCGGAGATATAGAGCCGGAAAACAGCGGCTTTAATTCAAATGGAAGCAAGACTGTATGTAAATCAACACTTGTATTGCGTGGTGACTTGTTTAGAACAGTGTACCAAGTCTGTAAGGTTGCACTAGGTGTGTAATTGTACTTTAAATGCGTAAATGTGCGCGTCTTCTTCAAGTAGCCTGCGTCCTAGCAGAGGCTGTGTGCAGGCTGGAGCTGGAGAGGAGGAGGTGTCACCAGAGATCACGAGGTGTCACCAGAGATCACATTCAGGCCTGTAGATGGAGCTGTGGGGATGCTGTATGATCTGGTGATGCTGTCAGACACAGAAGCCCCTCACCACATCACACCACAAGATGGCAGACTGAGGCAGAGCCCGATGATGGAGTCCCTCAACCACCCCAGGTGTCCAACCCCCTCTCGATATGGGAAACCCAGCACCAGGTGACATTTATTCCCACTCCTCTCTGAATACACAAACAAGAATGCAGCCAAAAGCCTGGAGAGGGAGACAGTTCATCTGGACTGAAATAACTCCAGAAGAAATGAAGAAGTCCACAGGCATGTTGCTGTACCTGGACCTGCAGAAAGATGAGCAACTTTTGGTGTAAGCAAACCATTTTCCATGTGTCATTCCCTGCCACTGTCATGTCCCCAGACTGTTCATGGCCATTTGATCTAATCTTCATATGAGTGACCCAGAGAAAACAGGAACAACAGGAACAGTCACTGGCAGTACCACCAAGACCTCTGCATGTGAAGGGACACTCAGAGAGGAGAGAATTACCCTGTGTGGGGAAAAACACCTGGACATATTTTCCATTTTATGGCCTGTTTTTGCAGATGTAAGAGTAAAAGACTCAAAACTTTTACTGGATATAGTTGTATACATTTCAAATTTCAAATGTAACATATTAAATCTCTTATTCATGTACAATTGCAGTGTTTTTTGTTCACTAAACCACTAAACTCAAATTCCGCTTTTGTGTTTCTCTTCATTATAAACTGTTGTTACACTCTCATAACATGCAACAAATTGTAAATGACTGCCAGATATGGAAAGTTCCAGGTATTGTTGGAAAATGGGCAACAGCACTAACTCACAGGACATTTTCTGACCTTTTTATAGTCAAAATAAGCAAAAAGGTCCAGGCGAAAATGTTGAGGCTTTTTAGGCTTAGGTGTTAAAGGGTTAAAGAGACGTTAAAGACTTGAAGACATTAATGAGATTTAAAGACTTAAAGACGTTCGAGACATAGGATTCTCTGATCCTGTAAAGTGAAGCTGATCCTCGTTTAAATGACTTTAACAATCTGTTGCTGGACGTCTGTCTCTCAGGTGCAGAAGTTTCTGGAGTCGAGCTGCAGCCTGCCGGATTTCGTGGAGCGTTACCGGACTCTGTACCTGCGTCTGAAGAACGCCATGGAGGAGCTGTTCGGACAGCAGACCGCCTTCGTGCTCGCCCTCCGACACGGCTTCTCGCCGCCCCTGCTGCACCTCTCCATCCTCAGGGCCATGCACGTAAGTGAGGGGACGACGCGCTTCACTGACGTCAGCGGGATGTAAACACACACTTAGATATAAGTCTGTATATGTCTCACACACACCTGTACGATGTGTTGTTGCAGGTGAGCGAGCGCTTTGCTCAGTACATGGACCAGATGATCGCGGCGTGCGGCGCGGTGTGCGGCAGCGCGGAGACTTTGGAGCGGCTGCAGCAGTTCCTGGAGCCGATGCTCTTCCTCTCGGGCCTGGAGCTCGCCAACACCTTCGAGCACTTCTACAGGTCAGAGCGCTGTCATTGCTGCACGGCCGCCGGGCGCCGCAGCAGGGCGCTCTAACCCTCTCCTCTGCCTGCAGGTACTACCTGGGCGACCGGCTGCTGGCTCAGGGGAACGTGTGGCTGGAGAGCGCTGTCATCGAGCAGGTCGGCAGCTGCTTCCCGAGCCGCTTCCCTCAGCAGATGCTGAAGAACCTGAGCGAGTCAGCCGAGCTGCAGCAGGAGTTTCACCTGTACCGCCTGCAGCAGCTGGACCGCTGCCTGCAGGAGCACAACCAGGTCGACACACACACATACACACACAACCTTTAACACACAAAGCTTTAATTGTAATCGCCGTTAATCTTGTTGCTGGTGCTCGATTTTATATTATTTTGATAATAAAAAACAATTCAGTTAATTTCTATGAATTTATTTGTTCCATTTTGTTTAATATCCAAGTTTTTTTGTATGTTTGTTTTACAAAATGAAGCCATGTTTAAGTCTATATTTATCTTTTATTTATACACATTTTACTTTATTGAATCAATTCCTCTCGGGGAGAAAAAGGTTGAATCACGTGTACAATGTACGGTTTTAAAGTTTGATGCAGTTTGTCCCTCTGCTGTTGCTGTAGATGATGGAGGAGGAGTGGGCGGAATCAGAGGAGGAGGCGGAGGTCCAGGTTCTGGTTCTGTCTCCACGCTGCTGGGGCCGTGTCCTCGCTCTGCTTCCTGGACGAACCCGCCAAACGCTTTCCAGCGGAACTCTGCTCCTACCTGAACCAGTTCACCCAGTTCTACACGCACAGTAAATATAGATCTACATACTAATAAATATATATATATAAGTACATCTTCTAAACCGTAGCTCTGATTTATACCAAATCTTCTGTGGACCGAGCTTCTGAAACTGTAATCTTGTTGATATCTTGTTGTTTTGATGATATTGACCAATGAAGGAAGGACCTGAAACATACCCTGAAAGTTTAATTAGAGTCAACCACTAGGGGGCGTAGCACGACACAAATCAGACCATAAATCAGAAATTAGCCGTCCAATCATTACAAAACTCTCAGGATATGTTTCATAACAATGTTCAACCACATATTGAAAATTATTTGAAAATCGCTCAAAAGGGGGCGCCACCTGTTGCAAACACCTGCATGAGCCTGGAGCACGTTTAAATATAAATCAATGAGCATAAAAACTGTGTGTGTGTGTGTGTGTGTGTGTGTCAGGTCAGTCCATGTACGGGCTGAGCCACTCGAAGCCGCGCCGGCTGCAGTGGACGTGGCTCGGTCACGCTGAGCTGCAGTTCGGCTGCTGGACGCTGCACGTCTCCACGCTGCAGATGTTCATCCTGCTGCAGCTCAACAGCCACGAGGTCGACAACACGACATATAATAATAATATATTAATGTGTTTATACGTGTGGAGGTCTTACACTTTAAGTTCTTTGTGCCAAACTTTACAAAAGTTGCTCTGATGACAAAAAAACTGCCTATTAAATATTATTTTCCTCCTTTATGGGAGATGTGAAGCTGAGATCATAGAAAGCAGTTTTGATAAAGTTTGAATGACACACTGTACTACACACTTTACTACACACTTTACTACACACTTTATACACACTTTATACACACTTTATACACACTTTATACACACTTTATACACACTTTATCTACACACTTTACTACAACACTTTATACACACTTGTATACACACTGTACTACACACTGTACTACACACTGTACTACACACTGTACTACACACTGTACTACACACTGTACTACACACTTTACTACACCTTTACTACCACTGTACTACACACTTACTACACACTTTATACACACTTTATACACACTGTACTACACACTGTACTACACACTTTACTACACACTTTACTACACACTTTACTACACACTTTACTACACACTTTATACACACTTTATACACACTTTACTACACACTTTACTACACACTTTATACACACTTTACTACACACTTTATACACACTTTACTACACACTTATACACACTTTATACACACTTTACTACACACTTACTACACACTTTACTACACACTTTACTACACACTTTACTACACACTTTATACACACTTTACTACACACTTTACTACACACTTTACTACACACTTTATACACACTTTATACACACTGTACTACACACTTTATACACACTTTATACACACTTTATACACACTGTACTACACACTGTACTACACACTTTATACACACTTTATACACACTTTACGACACACTTTATACACACTTTATACACACTGTTAATACACACTTTATACACACTGTACTACACACTGTACTACACACTGTACTACACACTGTACTACACACTTTACTACAACACTTTATACACACACTTTACTACACACTTTACTACACACTTTACTACACACTTTATACACACTTTATACACACTTTATACACACTGTACTACACACTGTAATACACACTGTACTACACACTGTACTACACACTGTACTACACACTTTACTACACACTTTATACACACTTTATACACACTTTACACCACACTGTACTACACACTTTATACACACTTTATACACACTGTATACACACTTTATACATACTTTACACACACTGTACTACACACGTTATACACACTTTATACACACTGTATACACACTTTATACACTTTATACACTGTACTACACACTTTATACACACTTTATACACACTTTACTACACACTTTACTACACACTTTATACACACTTTATACACACTGTACTACACACTGTACTACACACTTTACTACACACTTTATACACACTTTATACACACTTTATACACACTTTATACACACTTTATACACACTGTACTACACACTTTATACACACTTTATACACACTTTATACACACTGTACTACACACTGTACTACACACTGTACTACACACTGTACTACACACTGTACTACACACTTTACTACACACTTTACTACACACTTTATACACACTTTATACACACTTTACTACACACTTTACTACACACTTTATACACACTTTATACACACTTTATACACACTGTACTACACACTGTAATACACACTGTACTACACACTGTACTACACACTGTACTACACACTGTACTACACACTTTATACACACTTTATACACACTTTACACACACTGTACTACACACTTTATACACACTTTATACACACTGTATACACACTTTATACATACTTTACACACACTGTACTACACACTTTATACACACTGTATACACACTTTATACACACTTTATACACTGTACTACACACTTTATACACACTTTATACACACTTTACTACACACTTTACTACACACTTTATACACACTTTATACACACTGTACTACACACTGTACTACACACTTTACTACACACTTTATACACACTTTATACACACTTTATACACACTTTATACACACTTTATACACACTGTACTACACACTTTATACACACTTTATACACACTGTACTACACACTGTACTACACACTTTATACACACTGTACTACACACTTTATACACACTTTATACACACTGTATACACACTGTACTACACACTGTACTACACACTTTATACACACTTTATACACACTGTACTACACACTGTACTACACACTTTATACACACTTTATACACACTGTACTACACACTGTACTACACACTGTACTACACACTGTACTACACACTTTATACACACTGTACTACACACTGTACTACACACTGTACTACACACTTTACTACACACTGTACTACACACTGTACTACACACTGTACTACTACACACTGTACTACACACTTTATACACACTTTATACACAACTTTATACACACTGTACTACACACTGTACTACACACTGTATACACTTTACTACACACTTTATACCACACTTATACACACTGTACTACACACTGTACTACACACTGTACTACACACTGTACTACACACTGTACTACAACACTTTATACACACTTATACACACTTTACTACACACTTTACTACACACTTATACACACTTACTACACACTTATACACACTTTACTACAACACTTTATACACACTTTATACACACTTTACTACACACTTTACTACACACTTTATACACACTTTATACACACTTTACTACACACTTTATACACACTTTACTACACACTTTATACACACTTTACTACACACTTTATACACACTTTACTACACACTTTATACACACTTTATACACACTTTATACACACTGTACTACACACTGTACTACACACTGTACTACACACTTTACTACACACTTTACTACACACTTTACTACACACTTTATACACACTTTATACACACTGTACTACACACTTTACTACACACTTTATACACCTTTATACACACTGTACTACACACTGTACTACACACTGTACTACACACTTTATACACACTGTACTACACACTGTACTACACACTGTACTACACACTGTACTACACACTGTACTACACACTTTATACACACTTTACACACACTGTACTACACACTTTATACACACTTTATACACACTGTACTACACACTTTATACACACTTTATACACACTTTATACACACTGTACTACACACTGTACTACACACTTTATACACACTTTATACACACTGTACTACACACTGTACTCCACACTGTATACACACTGTATACACACTGTACTACACACTGTACTACACACTGTACTACACACTGTACACACACTTTATACACACTGTACTACACACTGTACTACACACTGTACTACACACTGTACTACACACTGTACTACACACTTTATACACACTGTACTACACACTTTATACACACTGTACTACACACTGTACTACACACTGTACTACACACTGTACTACACACTGTACTACACACTGTACTACACACTTTATACACACTTTATACACACTTTATACACACTTTATACACACTGTACTACACACTGTACTACACACTTTATACACACTGTACTACACACTGTACTACACACTGTACTACACACTGTACTACACACTTTATACACACTGTACTACACACTTTATACACACTGTACTACACACTGTACTACACACTGTACTACACACTTTATACACACTGTACTACACACTGTACTACACACTGTACTACACACTGTACTACACACTGTACTACACACTGTACTACACACTTTATACACACTTTACTACACACTTTATACACACTGTACTACACACTGTACTACACACTGTACTACACACTGTACTACACACTGTACTACACACTGTACTACACACTTTATACACACTGTACTACACACTTTATACACACTTTACTACACACTTTATACACACTGTACTACACACTGTACTACACACTGTACTACACACTGTACTACACACTTTATACACACTGTACTACACACTGTACTACACACTGTACTACACACTTTATACACACTGTACTACACACTGTACTACACACTGTACTACACACTTTATACACACTGTACTACACACTGTACTACACACTGTACTACACACTGTACTACACACTTTATACACACTGTACTACACACTTTATACACACAGACTTCCTGCTGTGTTGCGTTCACTGACCTAACTGGCTGTCTGTGCAGGAGGTTCATGTGGACGCTCTGCTGCAGGCGACCGGCTTGTCCGCCGCCGTCCTGCTGCACGCTCTGCTGCCGCTCATCAGCGAGGGAGGACCGCTGACCTGCAGCCGGCCGGAGGAGCCGGGCCTTGGTGAGACACACACACACACGCCAAACTACATGAATGCATAGAGACAATCGATCAATGAAGACGGGACTTCATTGACATTTTGCAGGCGTGCTGCAGGTGAACCCCCAGGTGGCTTCCAGCTCTCTGGACGGCGTGCCGGCCTGCGTGCAGCTGCTGCCCAGACAGACTTACCTGAACGTGGACGAGGACGCGGCGGGAACACTTGAGAGGAAGAGGAACTACATCTACTGTCTGATCGTACACATCATGAAGCAGGAGAAGGAGATGCACATCGACAACCTCGTCTTCAAGGTTCACATCATATTATTTATATTTATTATTCTTAGTACTTAGTTCTTAGTTATATTTATTAATGTTAATGTAATGTCTTATTTATATTATTCATATGTATTAATGTTATTTATATTTTTTATATTTATATTTATTAATGATATTTATAATATTTATATTTATTAATGTTATTTATATTTAGAATATTTATATTTATTAATGTTATTTATATTTAGAATATTTATATGTATTAATGTTATTTATATTTAGAATATTTATATTTATTAATGTTATTTATATTTAGAATATTTATATTTATTAATGTTATTTATATTTAGAATATTTATATTTATTAATGTTATTTATATGTATTGATGTTATTTATATTTATTAATGTTATTTATATTTATTGTTATTTATATGTATTGATGTTATTTATATTTATTAATGTTATTTATATTTATTATTTATATGTATTAATGTTATTTATATTTTTTATTCTTAGTTATATTTATTAATGTTATTTAATGTTATTTATATTATTCATATTTATTAATCTTATTTATATTTTTTAGATTGTTATTTATTATATTTATTCTTATTTATATTTATTAATCTTATTTATATTTATTAATCATATTAATATTATATTTAATGTTATTTATATTTAATGATATTTATATTAGTTATTTATATTTATATTAAAGTTATTTATATTATTTATTAATGTTAGAGCAGGAGAACAACCTCGAGGTCTAAATATTATTATTAATATTTAATAATGCAGGATGACACACTTTGATAGTTTCAGTAAAATCTTCTTCCAGAAAAGTAATATTCAATATTTTCATGAATGCATCGACTTCATCAGGACAATTTAATTCCTGTTCCATATAGTTTGATAGTTTGATGTGAGTACGTTAAAGCAGAAGCTGAAGTCTCCGCTCTGCTCGCAGGTTCTGGACTCGTGTCAGAAACAGGAAGCGTCTCGCTCTCCGGGCGCCGGTCGCTTCAGCTGCAGCAGCAGCGACGTGCTGTCCTGCATCATGCACGTCATCAGCAAAGGCTGCGTGCGGCGCAACGAGGAGAACCCGCACATCGTGGAGTTCCTGCCCGAGGACCCGTCCACGCCGCAGAAGGGCCAGGCGCAGTTCTCCTTCAGCTGCGCCGACGACAGGAAGGACAACCGCCGCCAGCCAGGCCGACATCAGGTGTGACTCTGAGGGTTAGCTCCGGCAGACCCCCCCCCCCACCTGTAAACACAGTCATGCCGCTCTTTAGCACATATTATATATATATATATATATATTATATATATATTATATATATATATATTATATATATATATATATATAATATATAAAACAATATTAAAACACAACAATTTCCAAATGACGTCCAGCAAAAAGTTTTAAGTTCTTTAATAATAATCTGCTGACGTCACGTCATTAACAATAATTAATTATCAATGAACTGTAAGATAACTTTTGTTGTGAACAGAAAACCTAAATCTCACGATGAATCTGTAACTCCAAACCGACTAAATGTAAAATGTTTAATTTTCTACAAAAATAAAATATTTAAACTTTGCTTGTTGCGTTTTGATTTATTTTGTAATATTAAGATTTTGGTTAATCGATTTATTTTAGAGTAAAATGGGTTTTATTCATTAAGCATTAAAGTTTTCATTCAAACTAAATAAACGTTTGTTTATTATTTTATTAGACTTTCAAGAAACATAAAAGATAGAAAACATACACAGGACCAAAATAAAATACATTTAATACAGATATTTATGTTTTAAAGTTTCTCCGACCATAGTCAAGAAAACTACATTTTAATATGTATTATAATTATTAATAGAACATGTACCGCAGCTCAGTTTAATGAATCACTTCACACATGATCAGAAAAATAAAAGTAGTTATAATTATATTTAATGTTAACAAATGGCAGTTATTTTTTTAATGTAATAATAAAAGTTAAACTGTATTAATTTGATAACAAGGCAACAATTGTAATAATCTGAGGAAAGAATACAAACATGTACAAGATCACGAGAAGAATAACTGAAGTGATAACTTGTGTTTGATCACATTTAGGACTTATGAGTATGATTTCCTCTGGGTGCCTCATTTATTTATTTTGACTTGCAATGATCTTGAAACGTGTTGTTGTCGTCTGAAGGGAACAAACTTAAACTAGTTTCCACCTTTGAAGCAAATAAACTGTATTTTATCTCAACTTTTGTCAATATTTGGCAGGTTTCATCACTGAACATAAATTAAGATGATTCTGCATTAAACAGAAAGTTTGTTTTTTTAATTGACTGTTTTGGAGATTTTATGCATTTTGAGACACTTAAAGTTTCTGATGTTTAACTGAATAATTCAATGTGAACATGTAAACATCTCTCATATGGTCTTAAACATCAAAGGAAGAAACTTTTATTAAAAGCTTCCTGTGAATCCAGAGTTTATCAAATCAACTCGCTGCTGTTGGTGTTGCAGTCTGATGTCGGCGCCGCGGCGCTTCGAGGACGGCGTTCTGGACGCGATCCTGTTCTCGATGGGACGCACGATGACGCAGGAGGAAGTGCGTCAGCTGATGCAGAGGACTGTCCAACAGGTCTGTCAATATAGTTTTATTTAAAATCGATTGTTACGCCACAAAGACGCACATGTCCCTCTGTCCCCCCAGGTGTGTTTGGTGTCAGACAGGTGATGGTGTCTCTCAGGTGTGTTTGGTATCAGACAGGTGATGGTGTCTCTCAGGTGTGTTTAGTATCAGACAGGTGATGGTGTCTCTCAGGTGTGTTTAGTATCAGACAGGTGATGGTGTCTCTCAGGTGTGTTTAGTATCAGACAGGTGATGGTGTCTCTCAGGTGTGTTTAGTATCAGACAGGTGATGGTGTCTCTCAGGTGTGTTTAGTATCAGACAGGTGATGGTGTCTCTCAGGTGTGTTTAGTATCAGACAGGTGATGGTGTCTCTCAGGTGTGTTTGGTATCAGACAGGTGATGGTGTCTCTCAGGTGTGTTTAGTATCAGACAGGTGATGGTGTCTCTCAGGTGTGTTTGGTATCAGACAGGTGATGGTGTCTCTCAGGTGTGTTTAGTATCAGACAGGTGATGGTGTCTCTCAGGTGTGTTTGGTGTCAGACAGGTGATGGTGTCTCTCAGGTGTGTTTGGTGTCAGACAGGTGATGGTGTCTCTCAGGTGTGTTTGGTGTCAGACAGGTGATGGTGTGTTTGGTGTCAGACAGGTGATGTTGTCTCTCAGGTGTGTTTGGTATCAGACAGGTGATGGTGTCTCTCAGGTGTGTTTAGTATCAGACAGGTGATGGTGTCTCTCAGGTGTTTATGGTGTCAGACAGGTGATGGTGTCTCTCAGGTGTGTATGGTGTCAGACAGGTGATGGTGTGTTTGGTGTCAGACAGGTGATGGTGTCTCTCAGGTGTTTATGGTGTCAGACAGGTGATGGTGTCTCTCAGGTGTGTATGGTGTCAGACAGGTGATGGTGTGTTTGGTGTCAGACAGGTGATGGTGTCTCTCAGGTGTTTATGGTGTCAGACAGGTGATGGTGTCTCTCAGGTGTGTATGGTGTCAGACAGGTGATGGTGTGTTTGGTGTCAGACAGGTGATGGTGTCTCTGTCCCCCCAGGTGTCGGGGACTCTGAGTCTGGACCTGGACCGGGCCGAACACCTCCTGGTTCACTGTAAGTGGAATGTGGACCTGTTGGTGCAGCGCTACAACCGACGACCCAGATGCCCTCATCATGGCCGCCGGGCTCAAGAGCCGGAACCCTCAGCCGCCGCCTAGTCCCACTTCCACCTGTCCCGTGTGCCTGGGCCCCCGCGGCCCCCCCACGGAGCCGGCGCCCTCGCTGAGCTGCCTGCACTACTGCTGCAGGTCGTGCTGGCAGGAGTACCTGACGGCGAGGATCGAGCAGAACCTGGTGATGAGCTGTAACTGTCCAATCACAGACTGCCAGGCTCAGCCCACATCGCTCTTCTTCCTCAGCATCCTCACCGACAAGGACACCATCGCCAAGGTAATGCGATTATTTTACTCTCATTTACTCATGGAGGAACACTTATTAACCTGTTGTTATTATTATGGGATGTAATATGAACACCCACCTGGGCTTTTGTAGTAATAAACATAAAATACAAAATAATGCATAGAAATATGGTTAAATTAAAGTCAAATTTAAATCTATTATGAGTATATTTAGTAGTTAATGTAACATGCAGGAAGCACAACATTTAGATCATAAATATAAATGAATATGAAGAATCTTTAAAACGTTTTGGTGATAATGTGTCTCCCCCCCCAGTATGAAGGTGCCCTGCTCAGAGGCTACGTGGAGAGCTGCTCCAACCTCACCTGGTGCACCAACCCTCAGGGCTGCGACCAGATCCTCTGCAAGGAGAACATGGGCAGCATGGGGACCTGCTGCAAGTGCTGCTGGGCCTCCTGCTTCAGCTGCAACTTCCCCCAGGTGAGAGAGAGAGAGAGAGAGAGAGAGAGAGAGAGAGAGAGAGAGAGAGAGAGAGAGAGAGAGAGAGAGAGAGAGAGAGAGAGAGAGAGAGAGAGAGAGAGAGAGAGAGAGAGAGAGAGAGAGAGAGAGAGAGAGAGAGAGAGAGAGAGAGAGAGAGAGAGAGAGATTCCCCAACGGAGCCCCGAGTAAAAAAGAAAAGAAAAATGTATATTCACAACTCACTTTTCACATTGACAGGTCTCTTTTATTAAATAAACTAAACGTTTATGTTATTGATCTAATTGATGTGCACGTTTCAGTGTGTACTGTCTACTTTGCGCATTCACATTCTCTCCTTCGCTCCGTTTTACGAAGGGTGGGGCTTCACACCCGACACACACGTGCGCACACACCTACAGTCAGAGCGGAGGAGAGAACTAAATAGAATCTGCGCCATGCACCGTCCCCTGCCCCCCCGTCGCACGGACCTCATCCAGCGCGAGAGAGACACGAAGAACGAAGAGACAGACAGATATACAGAGAGGCAAGGGAGAGGAGGACGTGAGAGAGAGACAGACAGATATACAGAGAGAGAGGGACACAGAGACAGAATTTAATATAATTAATTAGAATTTAATTTAAAGATGCTTCCCCCTCAGGCTCACTACCCGGCCAGCTGCAGCCACATGTCCCAGTGGATGGATGATGGAGGATATTATGAAGGGATGAACATGGAGGCTCAGAGCAAACACCTTGCCAAGCTCATCTCCAAACGCTGCCCGAGCTGCCAGGCTCAGATCGAGAAGAACGAGGGCTGTCTGCAGTACGTACTCTCACCTGTGACACGTACACTCACCTGTGACACGTACTCTCACCTGTGACACGTACTCTCACCTGTGACACGTACTCTCACCCGTATGTCTCACCTGTGACACGTACTCTCACCTGTGACACGTACTCTCACCTGTGACACGTACTCTCACCAGTAACACGTACTCTCACCTGTGACACGTACTCTCACCTGTGACACGTACTCTCACCCGTATGTCTCACCTGTGACACGTACTCTCACCCGTATGTCTCACCTGTGACACGTACTCTCACCCGTATGTCTCACCTGTGACACGTACTCTCACCTGTGACACGTACTCTCTTATAGTTGTGTGTGTAATTAGTCGAACTTAACAAAATAGAAAACATTTCAAGACCAATTTCTCTTCAAACTACAAGCAGACCACTTCAGGGTGTCACTCAGATATTAAGACATTCTGAAGTGGGATTTCAGAATTGTTGCAGTAAAAATGTGAGCTCTATATTCTATATTATTTATGAGTCTCCAGCCCTGTGATGAGGAAGATTATTGTTTGGTGATGTTGACGATGTTTGTCCCTCTGTCCTCAGTATGACCTGTGCCAAGTGTAACCACGGCTTCTGCTGGCGCTGTCTGAAACCCTGGAAACCGACACACAAAGATTACTACAACTGCTCCGCCATGGTGGGTCGCTCCCCATCACATGACCACGTCCAATCGGAGACCGAGAAAACTGTCTCGGGCTCCGTGATGATTAACGGTTACAGTGAAAGGAGATCGTAAAGAAATAAAAGGAAATAAATCCCACTAGAGCTCTGATTTTATGATATTATAATATTATTACTATACCATATCTAGTAATTACATTTTAATAAATGACTCCATATCAAACAAACCAACTTAATCTCTTCTTTATTTAAACAGAAGTTACAAAGAAAAAAGGAACGATATAAAAACATGCAGAATAAAATGTTAATTCTTCAAATAAAACGTAAGATCTGAGACTTCCAACATCGTCCACACCTCTTAACCCTTCAGCGTCGTTATTTATTGTTTCCTGATGTTGTTGCAGGTGAGTAAAGCAGCGCGGCAGGAGAAGAAGTTCCAGGATTATAATGACAGATGCACCTTCCACCACCAGGCCAAGGTGCTGTAGTATTATTATTGTTATTATTATTAGTTTTCTTATTATTATGATTATTCTTATTAGTTTCATGATTTATTATCATTATTATCATTATTACTATAATTTGAAATATATATTATTAATATTTGTATTAGTATTATTATTGTTAATATCTTTTATTATTTGTATCATTATTACTACCTTTTATAAATATTTGTATTTATTTTTATTGTGTGCTAAAGCAGCTGCTCCATGTGTCAATGTTGGTTAATGAAACCGTTATGGCTTCATGTCTGCAGCTGCTGCACAGTAAAGAGGCTTTTATTGTAACAGCTGGATCTTATTGTCTCTATATTGTGTCACAACCCCGGCTCTAGGGCAGGACAAACAGACGATAAGGACACCCAATGGCCAAAATATATAAGCGATTTATTTGTAAACAGGACATAACGTGCGCAGCAAGGTATGCAAACAAAAGACAACGCCAAAAACCCTGTGGTTTCCTGCTCAGGCAGGGAGAGAGGGCAGCATCGCGGATTTATGGTTCTGGGGTGTGCTGCGCCCAGGTGCTCCAGATCAGACGGACACTGCCATCAGCTCCACTGACCCCTTAAAGACATACAACACAGTGACTGACACAAGACAGGTTCAGCAGGGGCCGTCACACCCCCCTTCCCCATAAAGTTGATGTCCTATTGGGTACCATCAGCACTGTATCACCATCCCCAAGTACAAAAATACAAGTGACTCAAGTGAAAAAAACAAACACAATATATACACACACACGACTCTTAATTCTACACGCCCCTTGGCCTGCCACTTTACCCTCCGTATCCTCAGCAACCCCGGTACCTGAGAAGCAGATTAAGAGAACACGAAACAGTAAAAGCAGGTTTAAAAAGGCAGTAGAAATGAGTCAAGCACTCAGAGACAGGAGAACTCAGAGCAGCGGAGTTAGTCGTTAGGGCTGAAACCTGTGCTCGTAGTAATTGAGCTCAACGGGTACGCAGCGGGATACCTGGTGCTTTGACACATAACTGTCAAGAGACGGCCCTACACAGTCCACAATGAGATGTTCAAATGGTTCATTTATAGCAGAGATAGGTTGAAGTGGCGCAGGCGTAATGCCCTGATTCGGCTTCCCGTTAGCTGGCATACATGGCATGTTTTAATGTACGCGGAGTCGTCTCTTTTCACCCGCGGCCAAAAAAAATGTTTAAGGACGTTCAGATATGTTTTTCTTATGCCAAAGTGTCCATGGTCATCATGGGCCACTTTGAGCATCAGGGAGCGAAACTTAGCCGGCGTCACCAACTGGAAAACGGCCTCTCCAACAATATCACCACCCAGGGAAATCCATTTCCTGAACAACTCATTCTGCAAGAAATAACCACCGGCCGTACTATTTATTTCAGAGACAGACAAGACACGATCAAACAACTCTTTTAGGGAGGGATCACTCCGTTGCTCATGCAAAAGCTCACTACGTGAAACTGACAGAGGGAAATCCGACAGAGACGGAACTTCCAAATTGACGTCACCACAACTGTCAGATAACGCATCCAACTCTGACTTCGCCATTGCGCGTGTAACCACACAGGCTGAAAAGACCTTCACCGGAGCTCTCATCAGAAGTAGCATCCACCGGACAGAGTGTAACCACAGGTGAGGGAGGAGTGTCAGCCCACACACGGCTACCAGCCAACCCGTTGCCCAAAATAAAGTGAACCCCTTCAATGGGCAACGCCAGCCGAACCCCCACAGCAACCTCACCCTGCACAAGCTCACAGTCGAGGATCATTTTATGCAAAGGAATAGGCAAAATTGTTAATCCTATCCCACGACAGATCCTCAGTGGACCACTTGTCAGCTTTTACTTCAGACAACCAGCGAATCTCCAGATCCATCTTTGCATGTTCCGTTTGCTGGTGAATCCTCGCTACCTCAATTTGCTTATTCATTTCCAACTCTTGCATATATCTTTCATGCTCCCTTTGCGATGTCACGTGCTCCCTTTGCGATGCAAGAAGCTCCTTTTGTTGTTCAAAAGTCAACCCCTGCGTCTGGGCAGACATAGTTGTGGAAACCGGAAAAGGCTCTTCCTGATCCTCCGTCAAAACTCCCATCTCAATCAGTTTTAACTTCAAAGCCACTTTAATATCTTCTTCAAGACGTTTGTCCCCCACAACCACTGAATAATGCTCAGACAGTTTAAGCAATTGCTCCTTTGTAAATTTCTGTAACACTTCCTCCGAGGGACTAGCAATAAAGGCCTCAAGATCCAACATGTTTATTTTCCAAATCTTTACACTCAACCAGCAAAAAACAACTTCTACGACAAAACAGGACCAGCCACACAGTGAAGTTTCCCTGTACATAACAAGAGGTTTACCCTCAACCGGTTTGGATATTTCCCACTATCTCAAATTAGTCCCACTAAGTAAACTCCCTCCTAGTCTTCATGCAGCTACTTGCGGTGGGTATTTACGCACTAACGACCGCTGGCTCAGGTTGGCGACTAGCAAGCTAGCAACCCTCTCGAAACTACGGACATGCTCCCAAGCAAAGCTTCAACCACGTCCGTCCCAACACTACAACAATCCCCCCGACAAACCCAAAGGGAATGCCGCTACAGCCTACCAGGGAAGAATCCGCACCACTTTATCAAAACTGCGCACTGGGAAATATACACCTGTTAATCCGCTACGAGCATAAACAATAGCTGGCTCTAAGATCACAACTCTCCACAGTCCAAATAATAACCTTCAGCAGCTATACATCAAACAAAATCATACCGACAATCCCAACAGACCAGCCAATTCATCCTGTCCAACCAAACCAAGAGTGTCCTCTTCCTAAACTCTACCGAACAACGAATGTTTACCGCTACCGGCAACAGCAAAACAAAAGAATCAGCCGGGCCACATACTCGTAAAACAACATGGAACGAGCCCCCAATTTGTCACAACCCCGGCTCTAGGGCAGGACAAACAGACGATAAGGACACCCAATGGCCAAAATATATAAGTGATTTATTTGTAAAAAGGGACATAACTTGCGCAGCAAGGTATGCAAACAAAAGACAACGCCAAAAACCCTGTGGTTTCCTGCTCAGGCAGGGAGAGAGGGCAGCATCGCGGATACTGGCCTTTTATGGTTCTGGGGTGTGCTGCGCCCAGGTGCTCTAGATCTCACGGACACTGCCATCAGCTCCACTGACCCCTTAAAGACATACAACACAGTGACTGACACAAGACAGGTTAAGCAGGGGCCGTCACAATTGTTATTTGTGTATTCAGGATTTTGCCATCAACCTGGAGAACAAAGTGTCGTCCATCAATGAAGCTCTGCAGATGAAGTCTCTGACCTTCGTCATCGACGCCTGTAAAGTCCTCGCTCAAGCTCGAAAGGTAGGCTGTTCACAGACTGTAGATGTGAGTTCTGAATGCTGCTCTGCACTGGCTCGGACTTGTTGCTTTAGAGGACGAAGGCTTGTAAACACCTTTTGAAAGCTGTTTCTGGATCAGAAGTCTTGTTCTGTGCCCTGCGCTCGGTCTGCAGGTGCTGGCCTACTCCTGCGTGTACAGCTACTACAACCAGGAGACGGAGAAGATGGACGTGATGGAGCAGCAGACGGAGGCTCTGGACCTGCACACCAACGCCCTGCAGATCCTGCTGGGTGAGCCACCCCCCCCCCCCCCCCCCCTGTGTATGATGAGTACAGACTGTTTGAGCGGCTCTGAGCCTGCGCCCTGTGTTTCCAGAGGAGACTCTGCTGCAGTGCACCGACCTGGCCTCCTGTGTCCGGCTGCTGAAACCACAACACCTGAACACCGGGCTGGAGCTGATCCGCCGCATCCAGGAGCGCCTGCTGGCCATCCTGCAGCACTCCACTCAGGTACCGTCACACTGAGGACAGAACAGAACTGCACACACTCAGGAGTTCATTTACTAACTGTCCATTTCTGCTAAACTCTCCACAGCTACATTACATAACGCCTCATGTACATATTAAACACTTGTAATATAAACTTGTGTTGATGTGAGTCATGAAGTGGGGAAGCTTCATGATATCTGTTAGTTACATGTTTGACCCTGTTCACCTGTAGTGTGTACAACATGTATGACCCTGTTCACCTGTAGTGTGTACAACATGTATGACTCTGTTCACCTGTAGTGTGTACAACATGTATGACTCTGTTCACCTGTAGTGTGTACAACATGTATGACTCTGTTCACCTGTAGTGTGTACAACATGCATGAATGTTACAATACATATCTTTAAAGGAGCTTTTCTCTAAAGGAGCTTTTTCTCACACTCTTCAGCAGAAGTCTCCACTTCAGTAGCACTTACATACACCAAACTTTCCACTTTCATTCCTCTCTATATTCTGAAGCTTTGTGCAGAGGGCTTTGTTCACATGTCACTCACAGCTCATGTTATACACGCTACACTCACTACATGCAGGAGATGCACAGAGTTCTGTGTGTTGACAGGATCTAGTGATTTATGGAGTGATACAAAGACAGATCCAGAATCTGTACAAACCTTTGACATGTGAACAACATGAAACACTTTGAACCTGCTTCATCCAGACTTCACTTTCTGGACTCGCACTATAGACTCAGAATGTCTGTGGGATCCAGCCCTAGGCTGAAAGTATCTGTAGTTTCCTCCAGTTTGACGCGTGTGATGTGTGACTGCTGCTTTATGTGATCCAGGACTTCAGGGTGGGTTATCAGTCCAGGAGCAGCGAGGAGGCCGAGAGCGCTCCGGCCTCCTCGCTGTCCAACAACACCGACGCCAACAAGAAGTAAGCAAACAACTAACCCACAATAATAATAATAATAATAATAATAATAATAATAATAATACAGAGATTTTTTTTATTCATATTCTCTTCAATTTAAGTTTACGTTAAGTTTAAGTTTTATGGATATTTCTTTTTTTTAAATCATTTTAATCTTATTTTATTATTTTGTGGATGTGTTCTTTGCAGTTCTGTGTTTTTCATGTATAATTTATTGTATTACACTATTTTATTTATTTTCAATTCTTTCAATTCTTATTACATCGACAGGCAATAAAAATGGATTTAAAGTAATGAGAGGAAGAATATCAGTATTTTCATCCAGAGAGGTGAAGGAATAATTAAATGAATAATTAAATTAATTAATAAATAAATAGTAGTTTAGCGTCACAGCTGCAGAGATGCATAATAAATATGACTTCCTGTTCAATATTTTAACAAAATTGTCATTTATTTATTTATGATGTATATTTGTATATAAATGCAGTTTTCTATCACTCTGGTGGGAAAAGGGTGAAAAGGCAAAATACAATAAATAAATCAAACGTATATTTAAGGAACTTTGTCTGTCAGGTCGAAGGCCGGAGACTCCGACAACAACAACTGCGGGGGGGAAGAGGGCATCGAGGAGGCGGAGGACGATGACGACGAATACGACGAGGAGTACGTCCCCGAGTGGCACGAGGACTTCGACGAGGACGACATCGATGAGGACGACGACTTCTTCTCAGACGATGACGAGTCCGAGAACCTGGAGCGGGACTTCAGCCCCTTCGACTGAGCCCACGGGGGGACGCTCTCGCAGTCGGGAGAGAGGGGACGAGGCGTGCCCCGCCACAGCCCCTCACCTGGAAGGGGCGGGGACAATCAGAAGGATGCCCCCAACCCCCCCGAACACAGCTGCACTCGCTTTTCCACTTCCTGTTTCTCACATTCTGTGTTCTCTTCAAATCAAAGTGCGGAGGGAGACGAGCGTTGTGTGACGAAGAAACTGTTTAATATTCAAATTCTGAGTCTTAAAGTATGAGAATCAATTCTGACATGAAAGTCAAATTATCACTTCTGTTTATCAGTCTGATGCCACTGAAACCAGTCTGAAATCTAGTTTGAATCCAGTTTAAAACTAGTTTCAATCCAGTTTAAAACCAGTTTGAATCCAGTTTAAAACCAGTTTGAATCCAGTTTGAATCCAGTTTAAAACCAGTTTGAATCCAGTTTAAAACCAGTTTGAATCCAGTTTGAATCCAGTTTAAAACCAGTTTGAATCCAGTTTAAAACCAGTTTGAATCCAGTTTAAAACCAGTTTGAATCCAGTTTAAAACCAGTTTGAATCCAGTTTGAATCCAGTTTGAATCCAGTTTAAAACCAGTTTGAATCCAGTTTAAAACCAGTTTGAATCCAGTTTAAAACCAGTTTGAATCCAGTTTAAAACCAGTTTGAATCCAGTTTAAAACCAGTTTGAAACAATATGTATTTGATTTTTTATGACTTTCATCTCAGAATTCTTCCTTTAGTAAAAACTCTGCTAAACGTTTTAAAATGGAGAGTTCCTCTGAGTTCTGACGCTGATCTCCGCAGCAGCGACGTGTTTCCTGCGTGATCCCTGATATCCAGGGATATAAAGTCGTTGTGAACTCCGTTCGATATCTTTGTTTCATCTCACGTTCTGCCTTGATTTATTTTTATGATAGAGGTTGCCTTCATTTGAGAGTAAAGAAAAATATGAAAGATGCGACTTCAGATTTAGATTTGCTCACAAGTTTTTTAACATGTTTGTAAAGACGTCGGAAGTTTCACTGCAATAACTGGCCGCTGATTCCGGCTCACTGTCTCCTCATTTGCTGAGCAAAGACTTTGTCCCCGGCTCCGTTTGTCCCGTCTGCACAAGGGCGCTGTCAGGAGGAGAAGTTTGTTCTGCAGGACGCAGGGACATCTGATGCTCCAGCTCCATGTTCTGCTGTAATTTTGAGAGATCCTATATTCATATTGTTGATGTTCTATAATTCTAGTTTCTCGATCGGAGTTGAGTGACTTCAGCCAGCGAACTAAATAAAAGCTTTTTCTGCGACGCTGCAGGACGACTCTTAATTTTATTATATATTTATGATTTGTATCCATTTTAAAACCGTTGTTCTGATGTCCTTAGAGGAAATACACAAAATTATATTTTAATTTTAAAAGTACAATGGGAGCCAGAGCCTTCAGGTATCAAGCTCCTCTCCAGTGGAACCAGCTTCCAGTTTGTGTTCGGGAGGCAGACACACTCTCCACATTTAAGAGCAGGCTAAAGACTTCCCTTTTTGATAAAGCTTATAGTTAGGGCTGGCTCAGGTTTGCCCTGGACCAGCCCCTAGTTATGCTGCTATAGGCTTAGACTGCCGGGGGACACCTCCCTGCTCTCCTTCTCTTCCTCTCTCCTCCCCTCCCTCTCTTCCCCTCCCTCTCTATCTGTATGCATTTATGTAAATGTATGTTACTAACTCATCATCCGGGGTATCATCCCCGGAGTGTCTGTCTCTCATGTGGCAGGTTGCCACTGATAAAGTTTACGTCAGGATCAGGAATCGTGGCTGCGCCTGCTGCCCTGGTCCTGCTGGACACCGGGAAGCCTTTTTGACATTTTCCTGGATTCATCCAAACTTTCTCTTTTTCAACACAACATCATTTCTGTCAAATGTTGTATTTGTACTATGTTGTTTATCCTGTACACACGACATCTATTGCACGTCTGTCCGTCCTTGTGCGATGCAAGGGTCTAAGGACAGAGGGTCTAAGGACAGAGGGTCTAAGGACAGAGGGTCTAAGGACAGAGGGGTCTAAGAGTGTCTAAGGACAGAGGGTCTGAGGACAGAGGGTCTGAGGACAGAGGGTCTGAGGACAGAGGGTCTGAGGACAGAGGGTCTGAGGACAGAGGGTCTAAAGACAGAGAGTCTAAGGACAGAGGGGTCTAAGAGGGTCTGAGGACAGAGGGTCTAAGGACAGAGAGTCTAAGGACAGAGGGGTCTAAGAGGGTCTGAGGACAGAGGGTCTGAGGACAGAGGGTCTGAGGACAGAGGGTCTAAAGACAGAGAGTCTAAGGACAGAGGGTCTAAGAGTGTCTAAGGACAGAGGGGTCTAAGGACAGAGGGGTCTAAGGACAGAGGGTCTAAGAGGGTCTAAGGACAGAGGGTGTCGTATCCTGTACAGTCTGTAAACACTGAGACAAATGTGTCAGTTGTGATATTGGGCTGTATAAATACATTTGATTTGAAAAGAAAATCATAAGTGTGCCGGCCCGCACACTTATGTGATCATAAACAGTCATAACTTAATATCTCGTGCTCTCATCACGGTACAGACACGTCCTGGTTTTAGGGCGGGCTCTCAGCGTTAGATTGACACTTTATTTGAGCCAATCGGAGCTTTGATGGGTCTTTTACAACCTTCATGAGCCAATGAGTGTCAACTTGATAAGAAAGTGCCCACCCACTTCTTTTGTTACAAACTGACCCTGGACCAGCTCAGCGTCCTGGTGGCGCGCGCATCGTAAAGGAAATGTGCGCCTCTTTCGTTAGATACGTCACTTCCGTTTGCTTTTTCAAAATACATTTTTTTTCCAAAATAATAATTATTTATTGTACAAAAGAAATACAAAAAAACATACAAATATTAGAAAAAAAATGTCTTTATACTTCACTTACTCTGTGTGATTACTACGAACAGGTAATATGGGTATATACTAGTTATTTATAAATTTAAAAAAATAATAAATATTATAATATGTACATGTACATATTGCACAGTTGGTGTACGCCTGGTGTTACTCTGAGACAAACCGGTCTCATAAATTAAGTTTTTATCCTTTTTATCTGAAGTTTGAAGGTGAACTTGATAACACTTGGTTCTATGTTTCTATTGTGTATTTCAGCTCTGGACTACCAGCTGAACCATCTTCAGACATCTTTTTCAACAAACATCAGACGGAGTGTATTTTCTTCAAATTCAGTATATTCAGACCACTATTACTCAGTGCCAGAAGCTCTTGGAGTGATTCTTCACTGTTTTGCAAGAACAATAAGAGAGTTATCTTTTGAATGAGACCAAAATCATGCAGCTGGTGCAAATGGTTGAAGAGCAGCTTATAATTTACTTTGGGTGTCGTTTGTTGGTATTTTCGAAAAAATTCGCCCACCTTCTAACATTTGCGTCTCCAGAAATTAAACTTGGTGTTTTACCATTAATATTTAGGTAATTAAGGTGTCAAGGGATGATTAATTAATAAATTAATGTTTGTAATCTATTAAGTAATATCTTCTTTCGCAGGTTTTTTTAATGGGAAAAATCCTATTTATTTATTGTTTGCATTTATTTATTCATACTCTATACCAGTATGTCTCAAACTATTTCAGACCAAGGACCACTGTCTTAACCAATAAAAAAACACTCACGGACCACCTAACAACCCAAATATCCAGAAACAATAGGGTGGGGGCTGCTGTCGGAGGTCGGATGGCTGCAGTTCGTCCTCCTGACAGCAGGAGGCGGGAAAGAACCCGAATCTTCTTTCCGGCCGCCGTTAAAGACGACAGAAGCAGAACAACATGGCAACACTTCGGTGGGGCTTTTTAAGACTTTAGCATTAAATCGTTGCCTTTTCGCGGAACAATATAAATGTGTATATATGTTAACGGACTCTTTGTGGAGTTATGACACTAAATGGAATGTATCTGTCGAGTTAGCCGATGAGTTTCACTCCTACACTCGGAGTGTTGTGTTGATTAGCCTTTATACAGTTAGCTAGCCAGTTAGCTGTTAGCCTACTTTAGCTTCGAGATGGGACGAGGAGAGGGACCGACCCGGGGCCGACCCCCGATGTGCCCGCCGGGTAATGACGGACCTCCGTTCGACATGGGTCCTCCGGGTTGGGGTCCTCCGCCACCGGGATGCTGGGGCCCTCCGCCACCCGGTGGATGGCCAATGCCACCCGATGAATGGGGGCCACCGCCGTCCGGAGGATGGGGGCCACCGCAGTCCGGAGGATGGGGGCCAAGAGAGCATCCGCCGCGCGGCTGGGGACCAGGACCACCATCAACGCCGCCGGGCTGGGGGCACCATCCCGACGACTGGCTGCCTCCTCTTCACATCGACGACTTTAGACGGCCTTACCCCGATGACTGGAGACCCCCTCACCCTGAAGACTGGAGACCCCCTTACCCTGACGACTGGAGACCTCCGCCTGGCTGGGGACCCCCCGGCTGGGGTCCAGAACGTCCCCCTGACCCGTGGGGACCCGAGCCTCTCCCCCCCGGACCTGTACCACCAGTACCCCCTCCAGACCCCGCAGCCTACGGGCCGGTGCCCATACCTCCTCTCCCCCCTCCGGGGCCTCCGCAGGGGTTCCCGGTCTACCCTCCTCCAGGCTGGGTAGCAGAGGTGTGTGTGTGTGTGTGTGTGTGTGTGTGTGTGTGTGTGTGTGTGTGTGTGTGTGTGTGTGTGTGTGTGTGTGTGTGTGTGTGTGTGTGTGTGTGTGTGTGTGTGTGTGTGTGTGTGTGTGTGTGTGTGTGTGTGTGTGTGTGTGTGTGTGTGTGTGTGTGTGTTGAATCTTATCATTATTATATTGTGTGTATACTGTGTTCAGGCCGTCGTGGAGGAGGCGATGCCCAACCCGCCGCCTGACCAGCCAGAGTGGGTGAGTACAGACCTGGTATTTTTGTAAAGATTTGTTTTGTTGAAAAATAAAAGATGAACTTTATGCTAAGTACATAAATATTATTCTTATGTTGTAAACTTTCTCTGGCAAAATGTCCTTTGGGATTAATAACAAAGTTTTATCTTAATGATAGTAAACCCAACCTATAATTATAGGAAGCATTAAATACAATAAAACATTTATAAAGGAAGAGAAAAACGATTAATTTTAGTTATTGACTAATTTACAGAATATTTTCTGAATTTATTTATAACCTTTATTTAACCAGAAAAATTTATTTTTCAAGAGCGTCCTGGTCGGGACCGGCAGCAGCACAGTTACAGACATTAAACAGTCTCAACATTAATGAAAACAGTTACAGACCCAGCGGTCTGCTTCAGTGTCTTTAAGAGTTGCTTTAAGTCTGTTACAGAGACCGGCTCTCTGAGCTTCAGCTCATTCTGCAGCCGGAGCAGCGTAACTAAACGTCCTGTTCCCAAGTTCTGTACGGACTTCTGGGACCGTTAGAAGAAACAAGTCCTCGGAGAGAAGCCGATACGGTCCACTACATTTCCTACTCATGTAGATCCTTAGGTATTGTGGAAGAGTACCCAGAATAGTTTTATAAATGAGGATGTGCAGTGTTTCAGTCTACGGGGAGGTCAGGGAAGACCATCCAACACGAGCATATAAGGTGCAGTGGTGCGTCAGGGTTTGAGGTTATGAGTCTCAGTGCCCCGTGGTCGACGGTATCCAGAGAGATGATGCATTCTGTCGGGGGGGCACAGCGCTCCTCCAAGACAATGGTAGGGGAAACACTGGTGTACTAGCAGAGTATTTGTACACCGTGGTATTACTACTTGAAGGGTGGTGATGGCTCAGCGTTCTCGTGGTTCAGCTTCAGAACCCTAGGAGGGTGTGAGTTCAATACCAGCCCCTGAGCACCATCGAGCCCCTGAGCACCATCGAGGCCCTGAGCACCATCGAGGCCCTGAGCACCATCGAGGCCCTGAGCACCATCGAGGCCCTGAGCACCATCGATCCCCTGAGCACCTTCCATCCCCTGAGCACCTTCCATCCCCTGAGCACCTTCCATCCCCTGAGCACCTTCCATCCCCTGAGCACCTTCCATCCCCTGAGCACCTTCCATCCCCTGAGCACCTTCCATCCCCTGAGCACCTTCGAGCCCCTGAGCACCTTCCATCCCCTGAGCACCTTCCATCCCCTGAGCACCTTCCATCCCCTGAGCACCTTCGAGCCCCTGAGCACCTTCGAGCTGCTCAGTTTCTGCAGTGATGATATGTTCTCCTTTCCGTGGAGCCCTTTGAGATTTTAATCTATTTTTTAATCTTCTCAGATTAAAGCGCTGATTTCAGCTCCGGTCTCTGACTCGACTCCGGGGGAAACTAAATTCCCGTCTGAGGAGCCGGACGTCAATAAAGCCGCTGAGCCCGCCCCCCCGAAACCCAAACCTGACCCCACCAAGACCGCCAGAGCCCTCGGCCTGCTGGGAAAACGCACATTTGATAAGTAAGTAAGAAGAGAAAGAGCTGCGCGGGTTCTTCTCTATTTCTCTTCTTCTGTGGTTCTGCAGATTGTGACGTGTTTGTGTCCTCAGGCCTCCGCCCGGCCGCTCCACCGGCATCATCTCATTCATCGGGGTGAGTACTGCTCCTGCATTATCCCTTGAGGTTAACACTACCATCTGCTCTCATACTGAGGAGACAAGACACACAAATATTATACATTCACATTATTTTACACTTCTCCGGATCATAAATGCTGAAGATTATAACGTGTGTCCTGAGCGGGTTTCTGCATGATGCATTCTGTGTTTTATAAACTAAATAATGACATTAACACAATTACAATAAAAACATTTTTTATCTGCATCCACATTTCAAAATAAAAGCACACATAACATTTTAGCAAAATTTAAAAGATAATTATAATCACACATACAATACTAATAAAATCGATCCTTATTTTTTAATTGTGACTTTTTTCATTGAATTATTTATATGTGTTTATTAAATCAGTAATACTGTAATGTTTCTGTGATTTATTGCATTTTATGACTTTAATACCAATGAAAAAACTTTGAGCAATAAGAGAAAATCATTAAAGTTTTTAGTTATTAATGTAGTGTTCCTCCAGCAGTGTATTATGGGTAATAAACACAAGCTAACGATGGCGTCTGCTGCTCTCAGGACCCTGGAGGGTGTTAGAAAGTCTGACCACACTGTGAATGTGGCGTCACTACAACCTGTTTCTGTCTCCGACACTCAGCCGAGCTTTGGCTACGTGGAGAGAGAAGATCTGGAGAAGTTCACCTTCAGCTTCGCCGCCTTCTTTGGAAACCCCAAAGCCATGACGCCCGGGGTCAGAGTTCACTTCACCGCCTGCAGGGAGAAGGTGAGGCTTTACACAACATTAATATCCGTGTTAATATTACACTGCTGTATAGACTGTAACGTACTTATTTATTGTTATATCTGTTTATATAAATATATTAATTTAAAATGGAGAAAATGTTCTGAAATCTAATCCCCGGGATAAAGTGTTTCTTATAATTAGAATCTTCTTCTCCTGAATTATCTCAGTACCATATAATAATAATAATAAATAATATCAATAAATAATAACTGTAAATAATATCAGTAAATAATAATATCAGTAAATAATATCATCCATCCATCGTCTACCGCTTATCTGGGATCGGGTCGCGGAGGCGGCAGCTCGAGTAAGGAACCCCAATCTTCCCTTCTCCGGGCCACATCCTGCAGCTCCGACTGGGGGATCCTGAGGCGTTCCCAGGCCAGTGAGGAGATATAATCTCTCCACCGAGTCCTGGGTCTTCCCCGGGGTCTCCTCCCAGCTGGACGTGCCTGGAACACCTCCCTAGGGAGGCGCCCAGGTGGCATCCCCTCCAGGATCCTTGCGAGAGTGAAGAGTTGGTCCGTTGTTCCACGACCAGGACGGAATCCGCATTGTTCCTCTTCAATCAGAGGTTCGACTACCGGCCGAACCCTCCTTTCCAGTACCTTGGAGTAGACTTTACCAGGGAGGCTGAGAAGTGTGATACCCCTGTAGTTGGCACACACTCTCTGGTCCCCCTTTTTAAATAGGGGAACCACCACCCCGGTCTGCCAACCCCTAGGCACTGTCCCAGACTTCCACGCAATGTTGACGAGGCGTGTCAACCAAGACAACCCCTCAACACCCAAAGCCTTCAGCATTTCTGGACGGATCGACCCCTGCGACTTTGCCACTGTGGAGTTGTTTGACTACCTCAGTGACTTCTATCAGGGAAATTGACGATGATCCCCCATCAGCTTCCAGCTCTGCCTCAACCATAGAGGGCGTGTTAGTCGGATTCAGGAGTTCCTCAAAGTGCTCCTTCCACCGGCCGATAACCTTCTCAGTCGAAGTCAGCAGGGTCCTCCCTTGCTGTACACAGCTTGGATGGTTCCTCGCTTCCCCCTCCTGAGGTGCCGGATGGTTTTCCAGAAGCACCTTGGTGCCGACCGAAAGTCCTTCTCTATAGCTTCTCCGAACTTCTCCCACACCCGCTGCTTTGCCTCTGACACGGCAGAGGCTGCCGCCCTTCTAGTCCTTCGGTACCCTGCAACTGTTTCCGGAGTCCTCCCGGATAACATAACCCGGAAGGACTCCTTCTTCAGTCGGACGGCTTCCCTGACCACCGGGGTCTACCACGGTGTTCGAGGGTTACCGCCCCTTGAGGCACCTAAGACCTTGAGACCACAGCTCATCATCGCAGCTTCAGCAATAGAGGTTTTGAACATCCCCTACTGGAGCCACCTGCAGGGCTCCATTCAGGGTCTCCAAGAAGGGCGAATACTTCGATCTGCGGTTTGGGGCATAGGCACAAACAACAGTCAGAGTTTTACCCCCCATAACCCGAAGGCGTAGGGAGGCGACCCTCTCGTCCACCGGGGTAAACTCCAACGTAGCTGCGGGGGCTAGTGAGTATCCCCACCCCGGCCCGACGCCTCACACCTTGGGCAACTCCGGAAAAGAATAGAGTCCAACCCCTATCCAGGAGTACGGTTCCAGAGCCACTGTGCGTGGAGGTAAGCCCCACCAGATCCAACTGGTAGCGCTCCACCTCCCGTACTAGTTCCAGCTCCTTCCCCCACAGAGAGGTGACGTTCCACGTCCCCAGAGCCAGCCTCTGCTGCCCGGGTCTGGTCCGTCGAGGTCCCAGACCATCACTGCCACCCGTGTGACAGCTCACCCGACCACAGCGGTTTTTGCCATGAGTGGTGGGCCCACAGGATGGATGGATGGGAGGCAGTAAATCAGTAAATAATATCAGTAAATAATAATAGCAATAAATAATATCTGTAAATA
Organism: Cottoperca gobio; assembly: GCF_900634415.1. Classification (NCBI taxonomy): domain Eukaryota; kingdom Metazoa; phylum Chordata; class Actinopteri; order Perciformes; family Bovichtidae; genus Cottoperca; species Cottoperca gobio. The sequence goes on along the minus strand of NW_021166798.1, from coordinate 88,323 downwards.
ATAATAACTGTAAATAATATCAGTAAATAATAACTGTAAATAATATCTGTAAATAATAATAACAGTAAATAATATCAATAAATAATAATATCAGTAAATAATAATAACAGTAAATTATAATATCTGTAAATCTTTTTAAAATAATCTGTTTGATTACAATCAATATAAATATTCTATATAACCTTTTATTTAACGATGAAGTCACATTTAGATTAAAAGCTTTTATTGTTGAAGATTTAATTTCTGCTTTTTTAAAATTGTGTTATTGTCTTAATCAGCTGTCGTTTAAATATAAAACATGTTTTAATGTGTTTCTAAGCAGAACAGTCTGATAGCGACGGATGTGAAAGTGGCTCCGGGAGGGACGGAGAACGTGGACACGGAGATCTACGAGGCGGCCGTCAGTCAGCCCGTCCTGGAGCCTCAGGTCCGTTTCACTTCCTGTTTCCTGCCGCCAGGATCTGTGAAACATTTCAATGAGTCGCTTTTAGAAATACTTACATCATATAAAATTATGTTTTATTATAATGTGTTTATTATATCATTTTAATTTATATAAAATGATATAACGTCTCTACACGTATTAATGAGGCACCTTTTAATACACCCATGCACACCTTACAAAATACAAGAGATAGAAACAGCAGGACATTGGAGAGCAGACAAACAGAACCAGAGATAAGAGACACATGAAGAAAGCAAAAAAGAAAAGAGGGGGACACACAGAATGATGGAGACTACAGAGAGGAGGCCAGTTTGAACAGGTGAGTTTTGAGTTGGGACTTGAAAGTTGTAACAGTTTCAGACTGTCGGATGTGTGCAGGGACGGAGGTCCAGAGTCTGGGATCAGCTGAAGGCCCCCATGGTGCTGAGACGTGATGTGGGGATCGTCAGTAGACCAGCTGAGGATGAGCGGAGGGAGCGGGAGGGGGTATACTCCTGAAGGAGGTCACTTAGGTAGGTGGGGGCGAGTTTATGAAGGGCTTTGTAGGTGAGCAGGATGTTTCTGTAGTTGATCCGGGATTGAACAGGGAGCCAGTGAAGGTTCAGGAGGATGGGGGTGATGTGTTCAGAGGATCTGGTGCGGGTCGTGATCCGGGCAGCGAAGTTTTGGATGATTTGAAGTCTGTTGAGCAGTTTGGTTGGAAGGCCAGAGAGAACAGCATTACAGTAGTTGATCCGTGATGTCACAAAAGCGTGGACCAAGACTTCTGTACTGGATTGGGACAGGGACGGGCGGAGTCCGGAGATGTTGCGCAGGTGGAAAAAAGCAGTGCGGGTGATGTTCTTTATGTGGGTGCAAAGGAGCGGGTGCTGTCCAGAGTGACACCAAGGCTCTTGACTTGACTGGAGAACGGTACGGAGAAGCCATCGATCATGAAGTTTGGGACCGTGGAAGTTTGTGTTTTGGATAAAGTGCTTTTGGAGCCGATGAAGAGCTTCAGTTTTGTCGCCATTGAGCTTCAAGGAGTTCCTGGTCATCCATCCAGCTCCGAACGTCTTGTAGGCAGGTGGGGAGGGATGTGCCAAGGGGAAGGAGGTAGATAATGAACAATAGTGGACCCAGTACTGTCCCTTGGGTGACACCCTGTGAAACAGCAGAACACCTGGACCTGTGGTTGCTCAGTTGCACATATTGCTGTCTGTCGTAGAGATAAGATGAAAACCAGGAAGGTGCTACACCAGAGATCCCAATGTCAGCCAGGCGCTGGATGAGTGTCTGGTGGGTCAAGGAGGATGAGGATGGTGAGCAGTCCAAAGTCCACTGCACGGAGGAGATCGTTGGTCAGTTTAACCAGGGCTGTTTCATTACTGTGGTTGGGGCGGAAACCAAATTGAAAAGGTTCATGGAGGACGTTTGTGTCAAGGTGCAACTGAAGTTGAGCAGCAACGACTTTCTCAAGGGTTTTGGAGATGAAGGAGAGGTCAGAGATGGGCCGGTGGTGGCTTAGGTCAGCACAGCCGCTCGAGTCGACGACAGACTGTCATTGTAGACAGCCAAATATCACTCAGACATTTTCTCTTTTACATTTTTTATTTTTAATATGAAAGACAAAACAAATTACATATTGAAAAATAAATATATAATAAAATAAATAAAGATTGATTTGACTTTTTTCGTGTAGCAGCTTAGTGTTGATGTGTGTTTTCGTTGCCGTGCAGCCCGGCGAGCGGCAGTACCCGGGTCAGGTCCACGTGGACATCAGGGGGCTGCGGACCAGCCTGACATTCGACAGGAAAGACAGCACGGTGACGCTGCTGAAGAACGACCAGGTGCTCATCAACCTGCTGACGGACATCGTATCGGAGAAGAGGAGAGCCACCAACATCAAACCCAAAATCCCCTCCACCTTCAGCTACACCGACGAGAGCCGAGAGCAGGTCAGAGGTTAACGCCAGCCGCACCTTAGTCAGAGCTTCACATCTGGAGTTTAATCAAATCCTGCTTTCTCTGATCTTCACATCTGGATCAGAATGAATCTTTTTACTATTTTCAGCAGCTTGAGACATTTTCTCATGTTTGGGACAAATACCTGCTGTTTCCATGGTTTCCTGCACAAACTATATTATATTATTTTTAAGTGGGAGTTTTTTATTTTATATATTTACTTACACTGCACAAAAAAATTAAAAAGCATCACAATCAAAGTGATAATGATAATAAATATAAATATAATAATTATAAATATTATGGTATTAAATATAATAATAATAATACATATAATGATAATAAATATAATGATAATAAATATAATAATAATAAATATAATGATAATAAATATAATAATAAATATAATGATAATAATATTAAATATGATCAAATATTATAATGATAATAAATATAAGGATAATGATAATAAATATTTTGGTATTAAATGTAATGATAATAAATATAATGATAATAAATATAGTTATAATGATAATAAATATAGTTATAATGATAATAAATATAATGATAATAAATATGTATGTTGTAATGATAATCTTTCACACACTATGGAAACATAAAGATATCAATAAAAGCATTCAGAGTACAGGAAGTAATTTAATCAAATAGTCAGTGGCTTTATGAGAAAGATTTAAAGGATTAAAATTAATTTAATTTAATACATTTGTATTTATCAGGACTGAAGTTAACCTCTTAAAGGGGGGGGAATTTACCCGAAGCTGCTCTTCAACCATTTGCACCAGCTGCATGATTTTGGTCTCATTCAAAAGATAACTCTCTTATTGTTCTTGCAAAACATTGAATCACTCCAAGTGCTTCTGTCACTGAGTAATAGTGCTCTGAATATACTGAATTTGAAGAAAATACACTCCGCCTGAATGTTTGTTGTTGAAAAAGATGCCTGAAGATGGTACAGCTTGTAGGTATGGACTGGAACACACAATAAAAACATAGAACCATGAAGTTCAGCTCCACATTTCAGATAAAAGGGATAAAGACTTAAACATATTAGACTATTAGAGGTTTTTCTAAGAGTAACACCAGGCGTTCATAAGCTGTGCAATTGGAGATATTATATTTATTGATAAAAAGGCCATAAATAACTATTGGCCTCTACTATAAATAACTATTATATACCCAATTATCCCTGCCAGTAGTAATGACACAAAGTAAGTGAAGTATAAACTAAATATTTTTGTGTTTATTTTGTAATTAATAAATACAATTATGAAAAAATAAACATTTGTAAAAATAAAACCAAGAGTATCACATGTCTAATGGTCGAGCAGTTCATTGGCTACACGATACGCAAGTCACCGGGAGACTGGGCTACTGCTGGCTCAGTCTGTAAACAAAAGAAGAGGGATGGCACTTCCTTATCAAGTTGACACTGATTGGCTCTTGATGGCTGTAGATAAGGCATGTGGCACGCAGTGCGTTGTCTGTGCCCACCGGCTAACCTGCTGCTAGGTCCGGGTCTCCGCGCATGGGTGTAGCCTGCAGTCTGTGGCTACAGCTAACTCAAACACTTTGCCCGGCTGGTTCCGTAGCTTCCTCGTCATTACATGGACTATAGAAGTCACTGAACCCTCTCCACCACCATGGGGATCATCAAACTTTTCGTATGGACTGCTCTAACCCTAACCCACTGGACTGTTTAAAACGGGCTCTTTTCAATATAAGATCTCTCACCAGCAAGGCCTTACTGGTTCATTAGTTCATTATTGACAAAAACCTTGACTTCTTGTGCCTCACTGAGACTTGGCAACAGCCAAACGACTTCTCCCACCTTACCGGGAGAGGGGGTGGTCTTGCTGTGCTCTATCGTGAGACCATTAAAGTCAATACTATCACTGTACCCCATCATTCCTCTTTTGAACGGGGCAGCCTCCGTGTTAGCGATACACCACAGAAACAACCTTGAGCCACAGAACAGGCAGGATAGACAGCAAGACAGCCTCGGTCAGGCGTGTGTAGCAAGGCACGCCAGATCGGAGTATCCAGCCGCAGAGAGCACAGAGGACACCTGTCAGTCCCTCCACCGATGTGGCAAGAATGTGGGCCAAGGCGGAGCTGCAGGTGGATGTGATGATGATGAGAGTCATTAACTCCTCCCCCATCCTTCTCCCCTGTTGAACTGGTGAGTCACTACAATGACTGTCTCTCCTCTTCCCTGGATGCTCTGGCCCCTCAAAACTCAGTCTCCTTTGTTCACACCGCTCCCTGTTTCACCGCAGACCTTCGACAACTAAAAACCACTGGTCGTCGACTCGAGCGGCTGTGCAAAAAGACTGGACTCTCAGTGCACATCCAACTTTACACTGAACACCTACACCTCTACAAGAACGCTTTCTCCACCGCAAAATCTACCTACTACTCCAACCTCATCAACACTGGTAAAAATAACACTAGAACCCTCTTCTCAACAGTCAGCCACCTACTTCAGCCAGCTACAACTCTCCCTCCAGATGTCTCCACCGACCACTGCAATGACTTCCTGCAATTCTTTGACACCAAAATCAACACCATCCATCATCAGCTGGCCTCATCCTGTACTTCCCCAAGTGACTACCACCAGCCAACCATTCACCAGCACCCTCTCCAACTTCTCACTAGCAACAGAATCGACCATCTCCAAGCTCATCCTTAAATCCAAACCCACTACCTGTCAGCTCGACCCCCTCCCCACTATACTCATCAAAGCCTGTCTGCCTTCCATCACCCCCATGATCACAAGAATAACTCCTCCCTCACCACTGGATCTGTAACCCCGTCCCTCAAAACAGCTGCAATTACACCCGTTCTCAAAAAGCCTGGTGCTAACCTATACCATTACCGGCCCATCTCCAACCTCTCCTTCATCTCCAAAACCCTTGAGCGAGTCGTTGCTGCTCAACTTCAGCTGCACCTCGACACAAACAACCTCCATGAACCTTTTCAATCTGGTTTCCGCCCCAACCACAGTACTGAAACAGCCCTGGTCAAACTCACCAACGACCTCCTCCGTGCAGCGGACTCTGGACTACTCACCATCCTTATCCTCCTTGACCTCACCGCTGCCTTTGACACCATATCCCACCAGACACTCATCCAGCGCCTGGCTGACATTGGGATCTCTGGTGCAGCACTTTCCTGGTTTTCATCTTATCTACGACAGACAGCAATATGTGCAACTGAGCAACCACAGGTCCAGGGGTTCTGCTGTTTCACAGGGTGTCCCCCAGGGGTCAGTACTGAATCCACTATTGTTCATTATTTACCTCCTTCCTCTTGGCACAATCCTCCGCCACCACAATGTCCACTTTCACTGTTATGCCGATGACTCAGGTCTACATTTCTACAAAACCCACCACCGGCCTCCCCCCACATCCCTCACCACCTGCCTACAAGACGTTCGGAGCTGGATGACCAGGAACTCCTTGAAACTCAATGGCGACAAAACCGAGGCCCTTCTCATCGGCTCCAAAAGCACTTTATCGAAAACACAAACTCCCACGGCCCCAAACTTCATGATCGATGGCTTCTCCGTACCGTTTTCCAGTCAAGTCAAGAGCCTTGGTGTCACTCTGGACAGCACCCGCTCCTTTGCACCCACATAAAGAACATCACCCGCACTGCTTTTTTCCACCTGCGCAACATCTCCAGACTCCGCCCGTCCCTGTCCCAATCCAGTACAGAAGTCTTGGGCCACGCTTTTGTGACATCACGGATCAACTACTATAATGCTGTTCTCTCTAGGCTTCTAAAATGCTGCTGCCAGGATCACGACCCGCACAACATCCTCTGAACACATCACCCCATTCTCCTGAAACTTCACTGGCTCCCTGTTCAACTACAGAAACATCCTGCTCACCTACAAAGCCCTTCACAAACTCGCCCCCACCTACCTAAGTGACCTCCTTCAGGAGTATACCCTCTCCCGCTCCCTCCGCTCATCCTCAGCTGGTCTACTGACAATCCCCACATCACGCCTCATCACCATGGGGGCCTTCAGCTGCTCTCAGACTCTGGACCTCCGTCCCTCCACACATCCGAAACTGTTACAACTTTCAAGTCCCAACTCAAAACTCACCTGTTCAAACTGGCCTACTCTCTGTAGTATCAATCATCCTGTATCCTCCTCCCCTCCTCCCCCCCTTTTCTCTTTATTGCTTTCTTCCTGTGTCTCAACCATATCTCTGGTATTGTTTGTCTGCTCTCCAATGTCCTGCTGTTTTTATCTCTTGTATTTGTGTCCTTGGGTGTCTTGAAAGGCGCCTCCAAATAAAATGTATTATTATTATTATGGAAGCTCAGATTGGCTCAAATGAAGTGTCAATCGAAAGGTCAGAGTTCGGCATCCGCTTAGCAAATATCAAAATAGCACTAATAGCTTGATATATGCTGTTTTTACCGTGTATAATTGCGAAAATGAACACATCGATCAGCTGATTTCAAAGATTATAACAGATGTTCTTTTATCAATGTGACGATGTTCAAGATGGATATATTTTTACTGGAAACGATCTATTAGACCTCTGCAATGAACCAGGAAGTGGGTTTTTTTGTATTATTACTGATTACAGGACAATGATGAAACTTCATAGGTGAGTTGGCTCAAAGTTATGGGTTTGATTGTGAGTTTGCTTGCTTGTGTGAGATGCCTACTGTACTTGCTGTTGTGATTTTGATCTCAAAACCGTTTGGCTCACTAAATAGATTCTAAGCTTTCGAACGACATGTGGTATTGCGTAACAACTCCATCATGGCGGACTGTAAACGACACAGGGAGAGTCCACCCGTTAAGAGGTTAAAGGAAATTATATTAATTTATTATATCTTTCTGTTTTCTTTAAGACATCTTTCAGAGAAATGCGAGTTAAACTTGAAGTCTGATGTTTTTATCTTCAGGGAGTCATCGTCAGCCTGACAGACAGCGAAGGCGTCATCACGTGTGACGCACACGGCGAGCTCCCCTTCGACATCAAAGAGAACTTCAGCGACGTGGAGTTCACAGCCGAGGACGTGAAGGAGGAGGTGGAGTTCACCATCCTCGCGGTGAGGACGCCTTCTACTCGCTTTAACGTCTTCTGTGGAGTTTGTTCTCAATGTTGTCGTGTTTCCTCAGCTGAGGGGGGGGAAGCAGGCGATCCGGATCCGGCGGGTGAAGGAGCCTCTCCTCCTGACGCTCTCTGCCGCCACCGCCGCCGCCGTTGAGGAAGCCAGCGCCCAGATGGACGGTGGTGACGAAGACTCCTCGTCGCTCACGGGGAGAGCCAGCATCAGGCCGGAGGTCGGGGGCAACATGCTGCTGGACCCGGAGCTGTACGAGGGCATCGTCAGTCAGCCCATCATCGAGCCCACGGTGAGCCGGCGACACAAGCTCATGTCGTTAGCGTTAGCTTACCGCAGCCACTGAGCCGCAGGAACCGTCATCACATGTTCCCTGAAGTCACTCTGTGAACGAGTCTGTTACACTCTGCAGGAGAGCGAGCTGACGCTAGCTTCTGACGCTAGCTGCTGACGCTAGCAGCTAGTGTCAGCAGCTAGTAGAGGCTCCATAGAGTCACACTATGATGCGTTCAGGCTCTACTCAGTTAAAATGAGTACTGGTTGAAGGTAAATTATAACGTTATCATGATTTATTCAAATGTCCTCTTGTAAAACATAGTTTTTGGTGAGAAACCGGAATAAATCCAGATGTTTGAAGATGTTTTCAATATAAAAAAAAAAAAAGATATTAGAGATGAACCTGTTTAACTTCCTGACGGGCTCTGAGCAGATTACAATAATATAATACATCATTACATCACAGAATTTTAAAAAGAAATGCAACCATTACTTTGAGAATCATTAGAACACGAACCGCAACATAAAGGATAATTATCTGCAACATTTCCTGTGGGATCAGGGCATTTGTGGCGAGTTAAACACGTCGACGTCCGTTTTAGAACATTTAAGTAGTGACACCCCAACTTTTAAAGTTTTGTTTTTAATTGGAAACATGGCGTCTCTGTAGCCCAACATGCAGGGTTACCCGGGTCAGATCCACGCCAACATCGGCCCGGTCAAAACCAACGTGACCTTCGACCACCGGGACTGCGGCGTCACGCTGCTGAAGAATGACCACGTGCTCATCAACCTGCTGGTGGACCTGGTGACCAGAAAGAGGAGGGCGGCCAACATCAAACCCAAAATCCCCTTCACCTTCACCTACACCAAGGAGAGGAGGGAGCAGGTACACACACAGAGAGAGAGAGAGAGAGGAACCAAATTCCTTCCTCCTGGAACTTTCCATATCCGGCAGTTATTTACAATTTATTGCATGTTATGAGAGTGTAATAACAGAGAAACACAAAAACGGAGTTTAGTGGTTAAGTGAACAAAGAACACTGCAATTGTACATGAATAAGAGATTTAATATGTTACATTTGAAATGTATACAACTATTTCCAGTAAAAGTTTTAAGTCTTTTACTCTTACATCTGAAAAAGCAGGCCATAAAATGGAAAATATGTCCAGGCGTTTTTCCCCACACAGGGTAATTCTCTCCTCTCTGAGTGTCCCTTCACATGCAGAGGTCTTGGTGGTAATGCCAGTGACTGTTCCTGTCTGCCTGCAGACACAGGCCCACATCACAGTCCTCACACTTCCAGCCAGTGCTCCTCGCCCTGCAGAGTTTAGAGTTTGAAGTCGATGGTGTAGCCGTTCATGTCAGCACTTTGTTGGCTTGGTCTTCATGTACTGCTTGATGCTGAGTCTGGCCTTGGTACCAACCATCCTCTTGTCCACTGAAAGGTATTGTCTTGGGTGGTAGATGGCCTTGCAGTTCATGCATATCTTTTCCATGAGAGGTCTGACCCGGTGGGCTTCTGTCTCACAGCATCACGAGATCCTCCAGCATCCCCACAGCTCCCTCTACAGGCCTGAATGTGATCTCTGGTGACCCCTCGTGATCTCTGGTGACACCTCGTGATCTCTGGTGACACCTTGTGATCTCTGGTGACGCCTCGTGATCTCTGGTGACACCTCCTCCTCTCCAGCTCCAGCCTGCACACAGCTTCTGCTAGGACGCAGGCTACATGAAGAAGACGCGCACATTTACGCATATAAAGTACAATTACACACCTAGTACAACCTTACAGACTTGGTACACTGTTCTAAACAAGTCACCACGCAATACAAGTGTTGATTTACATACAGTCTTGCTTCCATTTGAATTAAATCCGCCGTTTTCCGGCTCTATTTCTCCGCTGTGTTGCCTGTGTTTCTCCAGCGCTGGTGTGTATTCGCTCAAAACAAAGGCGCTGTTTCGCGGGCTTCCGGGAGGGCCGTAAATGAAGTTACCGTAATGAGTCGATATATGCTGTAAAGCGCAGAGTCTCAGCTTTCAGAAACCATTGAATTTCCTACGATAGCGCAAACCATGACGTAATTACGGTAATCCAAAGTTTCGCTTGTGCAACGTGTCGCCGACGACACCTTCGGTGTTAAGGGTTAAGGTCCTTTGATTTTATAACATTTGTATCGTTGGCTATTCGAGCGAGTTGAAACCCAATACTTACATTTAAAAGTATATCCATTTGCCGTTACTGCTGGGTCGAGGGGCGGCATTTCTCGTCAGAAAAAAAATTCTCTTGGCACGCAATGAATCTTGGGATTATCAGATGTATCCTGCAAATCCAGCAAAAGAAGGCCGCATTGTCGGCCGCATTTGAAGGAGTCGCCGCAATGGGACGTAATCGGTCTACAAATGTGTCCACTGAATTGAGACACAGCTACAGACACACACACACACCTGTATTTGTTTATATATATTTAGCTTGTATATAATTATATTTCATTTTAAATCTCTGTGTGCGTGTTTCAGGGCATCATCACCTTCCTGGGTCCTCAGGAAGGAATAATCAGCAACAAGGAGCACGGAGAGATCCCCTTCGACGTCTCTGAGAACTTCAGCGAAGTGAAGTTCAACAGCAGCGACATCCACAAAGAGGTGGAGTTCACCGTGATGCAGGTGAGTCTGACGGAGGCGCCGCCCGGACTACAAGAACTGGACAGGTGTCACTTCCTGACTCTGGCCTTCCCTTTGTTTAAATTTCCCTCGGGATGAATAAAGTATCTATCTATCTTGTTTATCAGGTGAAATCAGGGAAGAGGGCGATCAGGCTGATGAGGCCGAAGAGGAGGGTGGAGGACCAGATCCTGGAGGAGCAGAAGAGACGGGAGGAGGAGGAGAAGAGGAAGAGGAAGGAGGAAGAGGAGAGGAGGAAGCGGGAAGAGGAGGAGAGGAGGAGGAGGGAGGAGGAGCTGGAGAAGCGACGGAGAGAGGTGGAGAAGAAGAAGAGAGAAGAGGTGTCGGTGGCGCTGGCGGCGGCCAAATGCAAAGTAAGAAAGGGTTTGAAGTGTCACAGATTGTACTTCCTGTCTGGTGTCTCTGATGGCTCGCTGTCCTCCTGCAGTGGACGCCGCTTGGCTTCAAGATGAGAACGCCTGACTCGCTGCTCGACATCAGCAAGGAGCGCTTCCAAGGCACCGTCCTCAAAGCCATCTCCAAATACCCACGGAAGGAGATCAAGAAGGAGCCTGAGGACAGGAAGCAGGAAGCACAGGTACAGAAAGAAACACTGTGGAGACGGAAAGATTGTGAGACTATCACCTTAAATATTGTCTTTCCTGCAGGTCAGAATTAAAGAGGAGACAATGGATGAAGAGGAGGGAAAGATGGAGATGAAGGAGGACGAGGAGGAGGAGATGAGGAAGCAGTTGGTACAGGCTGGAGGCGCCGCGCTGAAGGTGGACCCCAACACGGGCCGCCTGGTGATGACCATCGAGGGGGAACAGAAGCAGCTTCCCTTCGGCCCCGATGACCTCCTGAGCACCGCCACCATGCTGGACGGAGACAAGGTGAGAAAACGAGCACGGGACGAGTAGGTACAGGGTACAGGGCTAACAGCCGGGGCTAACAGCCGGGGCTAACAGCCGGGGCTAACAGCCGGGGCTAACAGCCGGGGCTAACAGCAAAAATAAAAATTTAGTTAGAATAAATTAAAGGAACGTTGGAATAAAAAAGAAACATTAGATTATAAAAGATTTAATTGTTTTAAACAAAAAAAAAAGTTTAAATATCAAGAATGTTAGAATAAAAGAAAAGCTAATATAAAGAAGGACTGCAGTGTAAACTGTTATCTAAAGGATAATCACAATAAACTCTGATCTGTGAAGGTGCGCTTCAACATCGCCACCCATCAGGAGACAAGAAAGGAGCGAGCTACCTTCGTGGAGATCCTCCCCGACTCCTTCGAGGAGTCCATCGAACAGCGTCGACACGTAAGACTCGTGCTGCATCCTGAGTGTAGAAGCTTCCCCCGCAGCCTGTGACCTGTTTCCTGTTCTGCAGGGCATCGTCATCGAGTACTCGCACGCCAGCGGCCTCATCAAGTGCTCCCAGAATCCTCAGCTGTACTTCCACATGTCCGAGGTCATCGAGAAGAAGAGGCTGGAACTCAACGAGAAGGTCGAGTTCAGCGTTGTCCCGGTGAGGTTCATCTTCATCATCTTATTCATCTTCATCTACTTTATCTTCATCCTCTTTATCCTCTTCTTCATTTTCATCTTCATCCTCTTCATCTTCTTCCTCCTCTTTACCCTCTTCTTCATTTTCATCTTCCTCTTCATCCTCTTCAATCTCTTCTTCATCTTTATCCTCTTCTTCATTTTTATCTTCTTCCTCTTTATTTATCTAAAGTCATGTTGTTGTTTCTCTCAGCATGAGACGGCGGGGGGGGGGAACCAGGCCATCAGGATAAAGCGTTTCACTGAGAGTGTTTTCCTGCACGTCCGGAAGTTGGGCGTTGTCGGAGGAACCAGAGGAAAGGTGAGGAGGGGTTTATATTATTTATATTTATATTATCATTTATATTATTTATATATATTTATTTTATAATTTATATTTATATCATTTATATAATTTATATATATTTATATTATTATTTATATTTATATTATTATATATATTTATTTTATCATTTATATTTATATAATTTATATATATTTATATAATTTATATATATTTATATTTCTATTATTTATATATTTATATCATTTATATTTATATTATTTATATATATTCCTACAGTCACGTTTCTGTGTTCATTCATTGTTGGACTATTTCACAAAGTTACAGAATCCTCATGCAGCAAAGTCTAAGATTTTAAACTCTTACCAAAATAAAAGCTGTAGTTATTTATTTTTGTATGTTGCCCTGTTATTTCAGGAAGGTATATTTAAGGTACATATGGACAACATGATGTTAGGGTCTAATTATAGTGTTATTATGACATAAAGTAATGGAGCAGTCCCTGTTTAACAAATGTTTAAGCATTTTTGTCTCAATGATTTTGGTTTAACGTTGGCTCATGTGCGTATCGTTGATAGATGACCATCAAGCTGGCTAAAGCTTCAGAAGACACTGAGTGAGTAATTCATTCATTTATATTGGAACACAATCAGGTGTGCAGAAAAGAATGTTGTGTAAAAATAAGGGTGAGTTCTTGTTCTTATATAATCAAGTGTTGACATTTATATGAAACCTGAAGAGCACTTGGAGAGACCTCCGCCAAAAATAATTTAGCTATCTATCACTGATTCGGAATGGCTCCAAATTTGTCGTTTTTTCCGTAATCTTGCTGACAAACGGAACCAAAAGCAGAACCTTCTTGGTGGAGGTCAATATAGAAAGGTTATCTACTAGGTTACACTACATCTTTACATGATGTACAGTGCATCCGGAAAGTATTCATACCCCTTCACTTTTTCCACGTTTTTTATTATGTTACAGCTTAATTCCAAAATGGATTAAATAAAAAGAAATTCTCAACATTCCAATACACAATACCACATAATGACAAAGTGAAAAAACGTTTTTTTTAATTTTTTGAAAATGTATTAAAAATAAAACACTAAAATATCACATGTACATAAGTATTCACACCCTTTGCTGCGACACTCAAAATTGAGCTCAGGTGCATCCCGTTTCCACTGATCATCCTTGAGATGTTTCTACAACTTGATTGGAGTCCACCTGTGGTAAATTCAATTGATTGGACATGATTTGGAAAGGCACACACCTGTCTATATAAGGTCGCACAGTTGACAGTGCATGTCAGAGCACAAACCAAGCCATGAAGATGAAGGAATTGTCTGTAGACCTCCAAGACAGGATTGTATCGAGGCACAGATCTGGGGAAGGGTACAAAAAAATGTCTGCAGCATTGAAGGTCCCAACGAGCTCCATGGTCTCATCATTTGCAAATGGAAGAAGTTTGGAACCACCAGGACTCTTCCTAGAGCTGGCCACCCGGCCAAACTGAGCAATCGGGTGAGAAAGGCCTTGGTCAGGGAGGTGACCAAGAACCCGATGGTCACTCTGACAGAGCTCCAGAGATCCTCTATGGAGATGAGAGAACCTTCCAGAAGGACAACCATCTCTGCAGCACTCCACCAATCAGGCCTTTATGGTAGAGTGGCTAGATGGAAGCCACTCCTTAGTAAAAGGCACATGACAGCCCGCATGGAGTTTGCCAAAAGGCACCTAAAGTACTCTCAGACCATGAGAAACAAAATTCTCTAGTCTGATGAAACCAAGATTTAACTCTTTGGCCTGAATGCCAAGCGTCATGTCTGGAGAAAACCAGGCACCACTCATCACCTGGCCAATACCATCCCTACAGTGAAGCATGGCGGTGGCAGCATCATGCTTTAGGGGTGTTTTTCAGCTGCAGGAACTGGAAGACTAGTCAGGATCAAGGGAAAGATGAATGCAGCAATATACAGAGAGATCCTTGATAAAAACCTGCTCCAGAGCGCTCTGGACCTCAGACTCTGGCGAAGGTTCACCTTCCAACAAGACAACGACCCTAAGCACACAGCCAAGATAACGCAGGAGTGGCTTCGGGACAAGTCTGTGAATGTCCTTGAGTGGCCCAGCCAGAGCCCAGACTTGAACCCGATTGAACATCTTTGGAGAGATCTGAAAATGATGGAGCATGAGACGATCTGCAAAGAAGAATGGGAGAAACTGCCCCAAAATAGGTGTGCCAAGCTTGTAGCATCCTACTTGAGGCTGTAATTGCTGCCAAAGGTGCTTCAACAAAGTATTGAGTAAAGGGTGTGAATACTTATGTACATGTGATATTTTATTTATTTATTTTTAATACATTTGCAAAAATTCTAAAAAACCTTTTTCACTTTGTCATTATGCGGTATTGTGTGTAGAATGTTGAGAACATTTCTTTATTTAATCCATTTTGGTATTAGGCTGTAACATAGTAAAATGTGGAAAAAGTGAAAAGGTATGAATACTTTCCGGATGCACTGTATATAATTAAACATGTGTAGTCTTATTGTTTTATATGTTATTATTCTTATAAACATGTCTAACTTGTCTTGCTTACCTCTGACATTTCAGGAAAGAAAAACCAGAGACAGACAAGTTGAAGGCGGTGGTGAAAAATCTTCGAACGCAGGACAGCAAGAGCGGGATCAGCAGAAAGGATTACGGTGCCACGCGGCGTAGATACGGCAGGAGCAGGAGTCCAAGCAGGAGTAGGGCCAGAACTAGGAGTAAAAGCAGGAGTCCATGTAGGAATAGGGCAAGGAGTAGTAGCAGGAGTCCACCGAGAGACCAGTTTGGACGTCTCATCAAAAAGAGACGCAGCACCAGCGTTGACCGTGATCGTAAAAGCAGCAGGTTCAAGCGAAGCCAAAGCCGAGAGGCAAAGCCGAACAGGCGCTCAAAGAGTCGCAGCAGAAGCAAGAGCTCCAGTAGGAGTCGAAGCAGGGACAGAAGCAAGGAGTTGGCCATCAAGAAGAGGAACATGATCAGCAGAGAGCGCGAAGAAAGTCACAAGAGGAGGAGGGAGGTAAGCCCTCCTCCCCGACGTGGTGGAGTTGTGGACGACGAGCTGGCAAGGAAGAAGCGGGAACTGGAGGAGCTGAACGACATGATTGCCTACAAAAAGTCGCTGGTGGATATAGACCCTGGACAGAGGACCTGCATAGACTACGACCACGGCAGAATCTCCGTTCCACTCACTGAGTACAAACCAGTCCGGTCCATCCTGAAGAAACGACCAGAGGGACCCGATTACCAGCATCGTCCTCCTCAGCCCTACGACGATCCTTATTATGACCGACCATACAGTCCTTACCAAGATCGGCGTTATAGTGAGCGCTACACTGATTCGTACGGCAGTTGTTCCTACCCTGACCGCCCTTATGAAGAGCGTCCCTACAGTGGCCGCCCTCGTGTCTATGGCGAACCTTCCTATGGTGTCCCTCCGTCAGCCAGCCAACGTTACACCGACCGCTACGATGTTTATGATGAACCCTATGATGATCGCTACTACGACCCGGCATACGCGGATCGACCTTACGATGATCCGTATTGCCCTGTCAAACGGAGCCAGTCTCTAGAACCCCACGATCCCTCACCATCACCTTCTTCTCAGTCCGGCCAACTTCCTGCTGCCTCCACCCAACCTCTGGCTGCCACTTCATCTTCCCAACACCCTTACAGACCTCCTTCTCCTCCAGAACCGCTTCCTAGAAGCCCCTCTCCCAAACTCAAGACCCCAACACCACGCCCGGCACCTCCAGTTGTGAAACAACCCCTTGATCGCTTCCTTGACATGCTTAATAAAAAGGTGGATGTTGTAAAGCAACCAGAACCGGTTCATGTGACTGATGATCTTCTGCCTCATGAGCGGGCACTTCAAGATGGCAGGGGTTTCTCTCGGATTGTAGGAATGGCTCAAGAGCAACCCTGCAGCCGTCCAGCTCTAGAAGAGAAAAAGACACAGCTGAGCCCGAAGAGGTCCTCAGTAGAGAGAGCAAGTGAGGATCCAAATAAGACGGAACCCTACGACAAGATCCAAAGTCTGCTCCGTACGATTGGCCTGAAGCTGAGTACGCGAGAAATGTCCAAAATACAAATTTACAGCCCAAAGTCCTCATCAACAGAAAGAGAGACTATGTCATCCTCAAGGGAAGCACGGCAAACAAATAGAACCGGATCCTTCGAATCCGATCACATCCATTCCCCCTTGCCTGCCAGGTCCTCCAGTTTGGAGCCACTCAGCCGAACTAAAGCGCTCTCGGAGTATGAAGGATTCCTGGACCAGCAGGAGTTGGAGGCTCTGAAGAAGGCGCAACAGCTGCAGAGTCTTACCAAGACACTGGGGAGCACACACTCCCCTACTCCTCCTCCTGGGCCTCCGCCTGCCCACTGGTCCCTTGGAGTCACTACCCAGATTCCCCTAGAGCAGAGCGCCACAACCCTCATCATGGGAACTTCAGCTCCTCATGCAGCTGGTCAACCACCCCAGAGATTTGGAGTACCTGCAGGACCTTCCTCTGGACCTCCTCCATGGCGTCCTGCACAGCCTCCTCCAGGACCGCCTCCTGGACCTCCACCCCGGCGCCCTCCCGGACAACCTCCATTTGCTCCACCCTCCAGTCATCCAGTCTTTCCTTTTATTGGCCAGCCTCTTGCAGATCCACCCCTAATCTCTTCCAGTCCTTTGCAGCCTTTAACCACTACCACGGAATCGGCACCATCATCAACACCTGCATCATCGAGTCCTGCTGACGATAATGAAACTACCATCTCTACGACGGTGGCCAGATGCCTGAAGGTCATAGAGACGGTGAAGTCTCTGGCTGTGCAGCCACCGGCCAAACCGGTGAAATCGGTGCAGTTCAGTTTACCCACAGTCTCTCCATCAGCCTCCAGCTCCCAGACCTCAACAGATGATGACATAAAGAACAAGCAGAAGGAGAAGGTATGATTAGCAGTGGTACTGCTATTGTGAAGGAAAAGTAAACTAGTACTATTATGCCACATTTCCACTGCATGGTACAACTCAAATCACTCTGTTTTTGGTTCTCCATTAGAAAAAGTTGTCGACTATCTACAGTTGAAAACCAAATAGAGAAACGGACCTGGTACAAAAAATTAGTTGAGCCATACCGTGCGGCGGATATGAGGCATTAGATGTACTTAATAAGTCAAAGTAAGAGATCCTGTCTTTTTATACTTCAATGATAGAGAGAGAAGTGTAGATTGTGAAAGGCGGAGAGAGAGAAGGGGAACGACATACAGCAAATGGCCACAGGTCGGACTCAAACCACGGGCCGCTGTGGCAAGGACTCAGCCTTTGTATATGGGTCGCTCGCGCTACCGGGTGAGCTACCGGGGCACCATCTTGTTGGGTTTTATGGCACCGATGAGAAGGATTCAGTTTCTAACAAATTGCATCGGGGTTCTTGTTAGCTAATGGGAGTTCCTACAAGATGATAACTAATTGTTCTTTGTTTTTGGGGATTCAGTTAAGGATTTGTATCTGCTGTCTGTAATGAAAATTGTTTAATTTTCTTATCAGGTAATCTAGACAGACCTCCAAGGTCCAGTGTGTAGGAATAAGGTGTGTCTATTGGCAGTAATGGAAATATAGTATTCATAACTATGTTTTCATTCATTCAACCTTTATTTTTACTTGGAAAGTTATTGATGCAGAAACCTAATTTACCATTTAGCCATGAGGGTATAATCACCTGAAGCTAAGAATCATTGTGTCTTTGTTACCTTAGAATTAATCTCAATAAACAGATCTGTTTGCAACGGGACAAGATTTTGGGATCTGAAGCGTTCTGGTTTCAGTTCGTAGTCCAAGTAGTATGGGCCAATCATGACGTGAATTGACCAGCTTTGGTTGAATACAGGTAAACAGTCCGCAGACTCATTTGACGAATTGCAATCTGGGAACAATCGGCTGTTGTCTGACGACCTTTTAGCTTTTATTAGATTTTTTACATTTCTATTTATCTGCTATGAAATATGAAACAATCACTGGCCTCCATGACCAGTGAAGAGAAAGTCTTGGTCCAGATATCCGCTATCCGTTAGCTACTCCAGAAACCCCCAAACATGTTCCTTTGCTTCCAGAAGTCGTCATCAGGCCGATAGGTTCAGAGCTTACATTAGAATGAGCCCTTTCATATCTACATAAGGAGCAGGTCCTCTTCACGTCCACCATGTTGCACTGCCGTGTTCCTACACTAGCCCAGAATGGACAAACCAAACATGCTCTCAATGGTCTTTTGTGTTTTCACGTTACTTGAAGGCCACAGTAGTTTTCCGACGCGCTGAGAGAAGGAGGGGCGAGCGGACAGTTTTCAGTTGGTTGCAATCTCCTCACCACTAGATGCCACTAAATCCTACACACTGGACCTTTAGTAGAAACCTTAGTAATGGTGTTAGACAGCCATGCACGTGCTGCATGTGATGAAACGTTGATCAGGTGTTTGTTTGTGTTGCAGCTGGATTTGTATAACCAGAGGGTTTCGGAGAAGAGGGAGCAGCAGTACAAGGATTGGCTGAACCGCAGGAAAGAGTGTTTAGAGTGGAAGGATGGCCAGCCGGTCTTCCCAGGTATCATATCTTACAAATACAAACACTAAACTAGCCGCCTTTGAATTCTAGGGATTTGTGAATCCAGCATACGGTTCTGTTCTCGCCGTGCTAGTTAACAGCTGCATGCCATTTATGTTATTTTTTGGGGCTAAAGATGAATGCCTTGTTTAATTTGTTCTGTTATTAGACAGGTACTTAGAGCAGGTTAAATATATTTATTTCTCCCAGTTAGCCAGGCTTTGACAAGAAACCACATCACCGCAGATGTGGTATTAATGTTAGGAAGTTACCATGGATCTAAAGTATACATAAGATTAGCAAGGCTTGATTAGCCGTATCAGTGTAGTAGCGACCAGTCGAGTGCGATTTATGCTCCTCAGTGGAGGTTCTCTTGCGGGTTCCATAGATTCCCACAAGGTGGTAATTGATTTCATTCAGTTCTCATAGCTTGCAGATTATCATGGTGTATTTTCTCATTTTTATTTGTGATATAAGTCAATGATCATAGGAAGGTTTGTCCTGTCAGATTTTCCTAGCATCTCTCGTGTTCTCCCAGCATGTGGTTGCCTTATTAAGGCGCGGCAGTCGGCCACAGAGGAACTCCTGACGTAATAACCGAGCCTCCACACATAGACACCGCAACACTAAGCCAAGCCAAGTCCCCTTGACTGAGCAATTGCCGTCCCGATATGAATCCCCCTAGCTAATAATAATAATAAATTGTATTTGTAAGGCGCCTTTCAAAGCTAAAAGCAATCTCAAGGCGCTAAGTAGCTAGCTTGCCCTACCACTTCTACCGGCATCATAACAGGAAGGAAGTGGTAAAGAAGAAAAGCCCGCCTCTTACTTAATTTGATTGGCTGCCTCGACCAAGTGTGACATAGAAGAGTGGTGCGAATGATAAATTAACAATATTGAAACTTTTATGTCTAAAAAATGCTCGAAAAACAAAAAATGCGGCGTCAGAACGGTGAACACAAAAAGTCTCAATTCCGATACTTCCATTATTACACTGTACTAGCATGTAGTACATAGTACTTGCATAGCGAGTGAATTTCAACATGGTAGTGGTAAAGTCTCAAATCGCACACGGCGGTTGTGCACTCACTGGAAATATCGCTTGCGGCTGTTAGCTAGCTAGCTGCTGGTTGCTCACTTTCTACTACGTAGCCAAGATGGCGACCGTTGAGAAGTGTCTTCCATCCGGGTACTCATAGTGCACTCCGTTTTGCCATACTTTTCAGTTTCAAACGCACTTATGCACTCAAAATAGCAAGTGTATGTACAGAAATCCGCAATTGTTTTGCTGTTGACACGTTGCGGTTTGATCGGTGCCTAAGGGCATTGCAGCTGTCATTCTTCTGCCGCACGCGTTAGCTGAGCCTAGTGGTTCCTCCCAGCAATCAAGAAAGAAGCCAACTGCAATCTCAACTCCACAAAAGTAACTTCTTTTTCCTCTTCATACGGGCATATCATTGGTATATAGTTTAAAGGAAACAGGAAAGCACTCTATAGTCGATGATATTAGAAGAGGTAAAGATAGACATGTATTTAGTAAGGTTAAGTATTATTTGACATTTCTGAGTACCATATTTTTTAATACTTGATTAAAGTAAAAGTAAACAAAACTAGGAAGTTAACCAGTCATCCATCTGATGCCATCTGACAGTTTTCGGTATTTGATACTACAGACACATTTTGGTCAAAACTATTTAGGTGTGATACTCAGCAGCTAGTTACAGTGATACTTCTCAAACAAGGAGGTTTTGCTAGGTTTGGGTATACAGTTTCCAGCTTTAATACTTAATTTAATACACTCAGTGGTCAGCAGGTATGTCTTCTACAGACTTCTTCCTTCGCCAAACGTCCTCAGACTTGAATGCAGGGGCTGGTACCACATCAGTACTGTCCACAATATATTTGTATGGATGCAAGATCCAAAATCCCTTCAGTCTTGCTTCATGAGAGCGGTCAAAGATTAATGTTGAGACGGCGTAAAGAACCACTTATTGAACAGGATTGTGTTCAGCAGTCGAGGACAATTCTCACTTTGAACAAAGATATTTACAGATTACTAGTTACCCTGTTTTAAAGTAATGTAGCTTTTTTAATTACTTCATCAAAGTAATGTTACTTTCTAACAAAGCTTTGACAAAATATTTAACAAATAAAATGTTTTCATGTACGACACCCGCACATGAGAGCCAATCAAAAACGAAGCTAAACATATTGAAGATGAACGATGAATGGAGTCCATCTGGACGTAGAGACCGCTCCTTGGTAGTGTTGCACTAAAATTTGTTGACCCGTGTTGTCCGTAAATGCCAACTGAATGAATGTTATATTCTACATATATGCCTTTTACTTAAAATTTTAAATAATATATTCGGATGTAGCACCTTTTGTAATCTCCAACATTTGATTAATGACTGATTTAATTACATATTTCTTATCGGTAACTAACGGTTATACGAGTAGAAAGACGAATCCTAAAGGACGTTCTCAAGCATTATGTTCTGTCAAAGAAAGAAACCGATACTAAGAAGTTGTAGTTAAATAGTGACCACTGAGTGTAAACACAGCATAGCTAGCTCACAATGCTATCGCTAAGCTTGCATTGATGTGGTGTTTGTTGACAGTAAAGCCTGTAACTACATGCTGCTGTTTAAATAAACCTAAAACCTTCAGCTGTGCATGAACGACACTGTAGGAGGAAGACAAAGATAAAAGACAAACCTCACCAACCACTCAGTCTGTACTGCTGTTCGTAGTACTTTGGTACTACTCACTGCTACTTAAGGTTAGTGGCCCTCTCATGTTAGCTAGTTATGTAGCAGACATCTGCTACAACAAAGACATGAAATGCACTCAAACAAGTTAAGAAAATGTTAGGCTTCATGTTTTGTGCAGCAGGAGGAACACTGGTCCAGCTTACTGTAGGCCTTCTAGGGTAAGATGGCTTTAACAGACCTGGCTTACAGGAATATTTCACTCCAAAATCATCTGTATATCCGTAACTCCCTGTTTTTCTTGCAGTCCTCCACAGTGAACAAAGAATTAAAAACTGAGAAAAGTCTTGATTAATTGAATTGATTGATTTGTTAATCAAGAACACCAACAATTGCCATATCAAAACATCCATTTACAAACTCTCACACAACTCATGTAATATATACACAACAATATTAATATTAGTAGCAGTGTGTTCCAGCAGGACCAGAGCCACAATCCCTTATCCAGACACAACCTTTAACATGGCAACCTGCAGGACAAGAGACACAAACTCCGGGGATGATGCAGAGTTTGTGACGTGCATTTATGGGACCGGAGTGCATCAGAGAGGTGCAAGTCCCTCGGCAGTCTGAGCCTATAGCAGCATAACTAGGGGCTGGTCCAAGACAAGCCTGAGCCAGCCCTGACTATAAGCTTTATCAGAGAGTTTTAGCAAAATGCATGTTTTGGAATTAGTGATATACGACTGGATAAATGAGAGTTTGTAAACGGATGTTTGTTACACGCGGCTCCATTTACTTCCATTCATTAAGACTTTTCTTTGTTTTCTTTCATTCTTCTTTCACCGTGGAGTCTTGTGATAAAGCAAAGTTTTCTTTAAGAATTCAAGGAACCACGGGGAGGAACTGATGTACAGTGGGGCAGTTTGAGGGTGAAGTGTTCCTTTTTCATAGTCCAGGACAAAATCTAGTAAGAATTGCCTCGATGGTAATATCTAGGGTTGTAGTATTAGGTTAGCTGAACCATAAAGAAAGTTTAGAGCGTAAATACTGTTTTTTGTCCAGAAAGTTCATGTAAGTGCAGGTTTTGCTGTAGGACCTTGAAAGCCTCACACGGTTCACCGCGCCCTCCTTCCTGAAGCTGTTAGAACAGCTTGGCTTCAGATGTAATTATTAGTTAATGTACGTTGTTTATTTCTAGTTCTTGTGTGACACATCCAATATGAAGGATATTGCATGTTTGACAGTGGGCAGATCTTAGTAAAGCTGTGAAGGGTAAGTCGAAATCCGTTTTCGTCATCCTGAGGGGAGTGTAGCCGCGATTTCCGGATATCCAGGAAAGTGACGTTTAAACAGAAGATCCAGAAGACGACTCGTCATTGTGACCAAGCAAAGTAAAGTCTTCCGAATTCATTTACAGTGAAAGAAGTTCATATTTACACGGTTACCTCATTTATTTCAATATCAGGCGATGTGCTTTTACTTCGTTGTTCGGCATGTTGTAGTCCAGCCAACAAACCTCAAATCCCTTCAGTATTTGAATCTGTCCACGTTCCCGAGTTGCCAGGTTAGAGTCCTCGAGTTAATGTTGAGTGACCGAGTCACAGAGGTAAGGATTGCTTTCACTTGGGTCCTTTCAGAATTGCAGACAGGTTTCTCCTTTCTATCAGATCGTGTCGGCTGTCGAGAGCTGCCGGAATGAGTCCTAGAAACTCCTCGAGTGTCAGCATTTCTTCACCATTCTTACTTCGTTTTGAAGTCGATGTGTTTTTGGTTTGATGCCTGACGTAAGCTTTTACGTGTGTGAAACATGCGACATTAACGCCATGCCGAACGCATAAACTCACTCACTCCCGTCTTTACACCCACGTTGTTTTTATACTTGTGCTCCTTCAAACTGTCCAACTCAAACTGTCCAACTCAAACTTTCCAACTAGCAGATTTATCAGTTTAAAGTATGTTACTAGCTAGATCAGGTTGCGCTAGGGGGAAAGTTTTTAGTAGAAGATCAACTTAGAACCACAGCAGTGGTGACGTGAAGTTATGTAACCGCGCTGTAGTTCCTTTATAGCCTAATGTTAGTTTTTTACCTCTGCAACGTGTAAGTATCATAATGTTTTGTTTGCTACAGAGCTGTTAGTTTTGTGGCGGGATCCAGGGCGACGCTAACTTCAGGGTCGGTACACAGAAATACTCCATCCCTGCACCTCTCTGTAGCTGGTGCAACTAACGTTAGCTCAGGAAGCTAACGTCCAGAGCGTCAACCATCACGGACTCAGATGTCATTAATTTTAACAATGTCAAAACAGTAAGTCAACTCTTAAGTAATGTTAGGTAGCATTGTGTCCAAGCTAAATTTGTGAATAAAAAAAAAAGTTAACAACCTAAATTCCCTCCTAAACGTAATCACGGAGTTTGGGAGCTTGTTGTATTCTGAGCCATGACCGAGGCTGTCCATCCAGTCTGAAGCTAACGTTAGCTCAGTAACGTTAGCTCAGTAACGTTAGCTCAGTAACGTTAGCTCAGTAACGTTAGCTCAGTAACGTTAGCTCAGTAACGTTAGCTCAGTAACGTTAGCTCAGTAACGTTAGCTCAGACGTTAGCTCAGTAACGTTAGCTCAGTAACGTTAGCTCAGTAACGTTAGCTCAGTAACGTTAGCTCAGTAACGTTAGCGCAGTAACGTTAGCTCAGTAACGTTAGCTCAGTAACGTTAGCGCAGTAACGTTAGCTCAGTAACGTTAGCGCAGTAACGTTAGCGCAGTAACGTTAGCTCAGTAACGTTAGCGCAGTAACGTTAGCTCAGTAACGTTAGCGCAGTAACGTTAGCTCAGTAAGCTTTTACCTTTGGGGTCATTTATATCCTTTCATGGTAATTATTCCAAGATTCTCCAGATATTGCGATCCTCTTTTCTAAGCTAAATCTGTTTTACTTTTTAATCAGCTTAGCCTACGAAGTGCATTTCAACTCTTAACTGTGAATTAGGTCCTTTTTAGATTCTATGAACTTTCCCTTTCAGTCTGTGAAACTATCTACGTTAGCTCAGGAAGATAATGTAGATAGCTTTTAACGTCATCTAAGGGTCAGTTGGATACCGTTGGCTTTGCCGATTTGGTGCAGCACTTACTGCTAGTCTGTCATCAACATGGTAAGTAACTCTATACCTAACATCTTCATGATGATTCTAAGCTAAGTCCTCTAAACAAGTATAATACATATTTTAACTTTAATACCTGTGCATGGGAAATGTTGGGCTTTGAACTAGCCTGGCTGTGAAGCTAATGTTAGCTCAGGGAGCTAACGCAGAGAGCTTTTAACACTTTATCGGTTCGATATTATAAGTTTTGAGTCTTGAATGTGAGTCAAAGATTCACAGACATCTGAGGCAAAGTCATTGTTCCCATTCATAACATGTTAGACATAAGTTCAGGTTTCTATAGGCAGGCTCTACGACTGTTATCCAGATGATGTTTTTGATAAATCTTTTGCTTTTGTTTCAGTCTGAATCGGCACAAACACTGACTGTCGCCGTTTGAACACTTTTGCAGTTCCATCCTCCAAACGACTATGCCTTCCGCTCACTTTTACGCATTTAAAATCCACCGTCGAGTTTCGTCTTCTCGTTTAAATATGCCCTCAGGTAACGGCCGTTCACGCGACCCTGCGCCGGACTGCGAGTTTAGATGAGTTTGTTTAGAGAAAGTGCAGATGATGAAGGCCAGTGTGGAGTCGGGGAAAAGAAATGGAAACGATAAATAACCTAAATATTTAAAACAAAGAGCCAAAAATGAATATCCACATAAATAAATATCCACATGATCATTTCATTGGGACACAATAAACAGGCGTTTTTTAAACCCTGTTTTTACTAGAAACGTAATTTAATTCCATTTCCTTCTCTAAATTAAATACTGGACTCTGGACTTCAGGCCGTGAGACACTTCAGGGAGAGTAGAAGAAAGGTTTGGAAATAAAGAAATTATCTTGAAAGAATTGTAATTTAATACAGTGAAATATTAATGAAGTTATAATGAAATTCAATATTATGGTTCTATCAAATGCTTTGTTCCAGGTAATGTTTTACAGCCAGCTGTACATGAGCTCAGCAGTCAGCTAGGGAAATGTTTAAGTGTGTGTGTGTGTGTGTGCGTGCGTGTGTGTGTATATATATATATATATAACTCCGAGACTTTGCAGAACATGTATTGTCTCGACGGTGAAGGTAGGTGAGCATTTTGATCTTTTAATTCATTTTCTTATTGTTTTAAATGATCAGGAAGATACATTTTAATGTTTTTGCTGTGATCAGTAGCACGTTAACTTTCCTAAAGCAGTAAATATTAATTTAGTCATGTGATGCTAGGGTTAACCAATGAAGCTGCTCCGTATTGTAACGAGCCTGAAGCTTTACGATGGAAACCTTTGATTTTATAGATTTATTGGTAAATATTGGGAGTTGTCGCCGGCTGGTTTCACAGAGTTTAATATGAACTGGATTTCTCCCACAGTGGGCGTTCTAGATCAGTGTTTGTGTTGGTCGATATCATTTCATTTATTAATGTGTATTATTAATATAAACATTATGCATCAAGTCAAAACAACCAAAGAGAAGAAAGCGGTGTGAAAACAAAGAAGCTTATTAAGTACGTAGGATTGTATTAACCGCTTGTTCTGCTGCGTTCACTGGGGATTGCAGTTAATCAGTTCATGCATTGAATATAAAAAGGTCAGTTTACTCGCGATAGAAAAGGTCTTTGTGCCGCTGTTTGTTTACATTTAAAACCGCTTTGGACCAATAAGAAGTGTCCCGAGTCTCCAGACCAGATCTCTGTGAAACCGCCGCCGGACGTTGGCAGACACTTTGGGATTAACTAGTGCGAAAGCTTTTTACGGCTCTGATTTAAGAATGTGATCCGTTAAACCTCCAGGCATCCCGAACGCCAGCGAGCCGAAGAATGTTTGGATCTGCGGCCATTCGCTGGTGTACTGGGCCGAGTCGCGGGCCAAGTCTCCGGAGGTAGGTATGCAGCTGGGCATGGACCCCGGCAAGGTGACCATCGGGTGGAAAGGCACCCAGGGCATGACGTGGTCGCAGCTGCTGCCCCAGCTCCACCAGCTGAAGGTCACCTGGCCCAACCCGGACGTCCTCATCATGCACCTGGGCGGCAACGACCTGAGCACCGACAGCCCCACCGACCTGCTGGCCTCCGTCAAGAAGGACCTGACCTCCATGCGCAGCATCTTCCCGCAGTGCGTCCTCGTGTGGTCCAACATCCTCCCCCGCAGGGTGTGGCGCCACTCGGCCGACAACCACGAGGTCGATCTGGTGCGCACCACGGTGAACCGCAGGATCCAGAACATCATCGCCGAGCTGGGCGGCACCTCGCTGACCCACGACAACATCAGGTGCGGCGCCAACACGGGCCTGTACCGCGCCGACGGCGTGCATCTGTCGCCTAAAGGCATCGACGTGTTCAACTTGAACCTGCAGGACTTCCTGGAGAAGTGGGAGATGGAGCTGACGTAGAGAAAAGTTGAGGTGCATCAAGTATTTATTTCATTTCTCAAAGCATCCAATGAAGTTTTAACTTGCCGCACCTTCAGGATACAATAAACTCAGAATCAACTGATCCGTCGTTTCTCTTTTCTTCTGTTGATATAAAACAACACTTTGTGGGGACCTTTGTAATGATAGACTATGAATGGGTTAAAAAAAATAAAAATGTGCCTTTTTTAATAATCAACATTTTCTCATTTGTTTGATTTTTGGTGGAAAATAAAAGTGTTTTTTTATTTGTTTAGTTAGTGCTGGGTGATATTTAATTTTTCTGTGAAAGCAAAATGTTTCTAAAATTATGATGCCAGTCATAGCGGACATTTAATAAAACATATTGTTATATTTATTTTTTTCTTATCAAAATGTCACACAGGACATTCCACGTTTGTGTTTTGTGTTTGTAATTTTTAAGTTTCCAGCTTTAGACATGAAAACATTGAATTAATTAAATGTAATTTCAAAGTGTTACATTTACTCTTAAATGATTGTTATTGTTACATCTGACCGGCTTTAATTTAACATTAATTAACTAAAACTATTAGCTTTTTTGTCTTACTGATGAGATGATGCCCAAAGAAATCATTCAACCTTTATTTTAAGTATTTACATTAAGCAGAGTACAACATTAAATTAAAAGATTCCTAGGCACCAGGAAAATTAAGTGAATAAGTAAAAATAACAAAAAGAAAAATTATAAAATAATAGAAAGAACGAGATCACGGGTACAAGCGGCCGAAATGGGTTTCCTCAGACGGGTGGCGTCTCCCTTAGAGATAGGGTGAGAAGCTCAGCCATCAGGAGAGACTCGGAGTAGAGCCGCTGCTCCTTTACGTTGAAAGGAGCCAGTTGAGGTGGTTCATCTAGTAAGGAGCCACCTGGGCGCCTCCCTAGGGAGGTGTTCCAGGCACGTCCAGCTGGGAGGAGACCCCGGGGAAGACCCAGGACTCGGTGGAGAGATTATATCTCCTCACTGGGAACGCCTCAGGATCCCCCAGTCGGAGCTGGAGGATGTGGCCCAGAGAAGGGAAGATTGGGGTTCCTTACTGGAGCTGCTGCCCCCGCGACCCGATCCCGGATAAGCGGTAGACGATGGATGGATGGAATCTTAAGAATAAATAAAGAAATTACAATTTAAAGCAAATGTATCAATTAAAACATGAACCGCAGGAAGTCAAAATTGATGATATTGAACATTTAAAGAAGCTTTATATTGTTCTGCAGGTCATTTTTTGTTGCAGGTGCAAAAAGAGAAAAACGTAGTCTTCACTGTTTACAAATGTTATTTCAGGTAAAGCTGAATATTAAAATAATAATTCTGTAAAAGACTAAGGAAATAAATGTGGATATATAAAGAGGAATAATAAAAATAGGGATAGCAATAAATGTATGTCTAGAAATATATAATAAATATAGAGTAAATTATAAGGAAGAAATATAAATAAATATACAGACTTAAATTAACATGTCAAAATAAATTTAAAAAATATTTTATTTATTTCTCAATATAAATATATATAATTAATTATGTATTCCTTTTTATATTTCCACAGGTTATTTACTTATTTATTTTATATTTTATTTATTTATCTTTGTTTACAAAGTTTTTTATTAAATGATTTATTCTTTATTTATTCCTCTTTATATTTTCACATTTATTTTCTTATTTTATAGATTTATCTTTTTTATGTCGCTCCTCTGACTCCATACTGTTAGATAAATACATAAGAATATTTGTATTTTAACTTTCGCAATTAATCAATATTCTCTTCACCAGGTAATCGTAGCCGTCTACAAAATATTTATTAATAATAAACTTTATTTATACAGCACTTTTCGTACAAGAGCTCAAAGTGCTTTAAAAAATGTAATTATACATTTTTTAATGCTGAAGTGTTTTCAGCAAATGTGAAGATTCACTGCTTTTCTTTTAAATCATTTTTAAAAAAAAAGATTTTTATTCTATTTATGTGCACCCCTGGCATGTTTTCATTTTTTTATTTCATGTTATGTTTGTTTTTTTCCGTCATCCCTATAACCCAATATCACAAATTACATACGACACCCTCTGTCCTTAGACCCTCTGTCCTTACACCCTCTGTCCTTAGACCCTCTGTCCTTACACCCTCTGTCCTTAGACACTCTGTCCTTAGACCCTCTGTTTTTAGACCCTCTGTCCTAAGACCCTCTGTCCTTAGACCCTCTGTCTTTACACCCTCTTTCCTTACACCCTCTGTCCTTAGACCCTCTGTCCTTAGACACTCTGTCCTTATACCCTCTTTCCTTACACCCTCTTTCCTTAGACCCTCAGTCCTTAGACCCTCTGTCCTTAGACCCTCTGTCCTTAGACCCTCTGTTTTTAGACCCTCTGTCCTAAGACCCTCTGTCCTTAGACCCTCTGTCTTTAGACACTCTGTCCTTATACCCTCTTTCCTTACACCCTCTTTCCTTAGACCCTCTGTCCTTAGACCCTCTGTCCTTACACCCTCTGTCCTTAGACCCTCTGTCCTTAAACCCTCTGTGGTTAGACCCTCTGTCCTTAGACCCTCTGTCTTTAGACCCTCTGTCCTTACACCCTCTGTCCTTAGACCCTCTGTCCTTACACCCTCTGTCCTTAGACCCTCTGTCCTTAGACCCTCTGTCTTTAGACCCTCTGTCCTTACACCCTCGCACCACAAAAGGAAAAACTTCTTAAAAGAAACCCCATAATTAAAGGGGGAAAATGTTATAAACCTCAGGGAGAGACTTGAGGAGGGATCCCTCTCCCAGGACGGACAGACGTGCAATAGATGTCGTGTGTACAGGATAAACAACATAGTACAAATACAACATTTGACAGAAATGATGTTGTGTTGAAAAAGAGAAAGTTTGGATGAATCCAGGAAAATGTCAAAAAGGCTTCCTGGTGTCCAGCAGGACCAGGGCAGCAGGCGCAGCCACGATTCATGATCCTGACGTAAACTTTATCAGTGGCAACCTGCCACATGAGACACAGACACTCCGGGGATGATGCCCCGGATGATGAGTTAGTAACATACATTTACATAAATGCATACAGATAGAGAGGGAGAAGAAGAGAGGGAGGGGAGGAGAGAGGAAGAGAAGGAAGAGAGCAGGGAGGTGTCCCCCGGCAGTCTAAGCCTATAGCAGCATAACTAAGGGCTGATCCAGGGCAAACCTGAGCCAGCCCTAACTATAAGCTTTATCAAAAAGGAAAGTCTTTAGCCTGCTCTTAAATGTGGAGAGTGTGTCTGCCTCCCGAACACAAACTGGAAGCTGGTTCCACTGGAGAGGAGCTTGATGGCTGAAGGCTCTGGCTCCCATTGTACTCTTAGAGACTCTAGGAACCACAAGTAACCCTGCAGTCTGGGAGAGCAATGCTCTAGTTGGTTTATAAGGTACTATGAGATCTTTAAGATATGCTGGAGCCTGACCATTAATTGCTTTGTAAGTCAGGATTTTGAATTATATTCTGTATTTTACCGGGAGCCAGTGCAGAGCAGCTAATACAGGAGTAATATGATCCCGTTTCCTTGTTCTTGTCAATACACGTGCCGCTGCATTTTGGACCTTCATATCAGAATCTGCTTTAATGCCAAGTAGGAAATATTTGCTTTGGTCTAATGATGCAAACATAAACACAGAGAATAAAATGGAAAAATAAGAGCAAATATTGAAGAAAAACAAATATTATAATATATTCTAAAATAAAAAATGTGTACAGGATAATAAATAAATATACAAAAAAACAATAAATATATACATTTGTGAAAGAATATGTGCAGTATATCTGAGTTGTGCAGTTTTAGAATTGGTGGTATTGTGGTGCAGAAGTGTGCGAAATTGTCAGGGGACTATCTTCAATTTGAAATATCGCTGCTTATTTGTACTACTGTGTTGTAACTTTAAATAAAGTTCCATAAATAAAAACAAAAGGGTCCCTGTCTGTGGTTCCCTATTGTTCCTGCAGGGGGCAGCAGCGCCCGCAGCGCCGTCGCTTTATTTCTGTGAGTAGAAGAAGAAACTGGACGTTCTCTGTAGAGAATGATCGAGGTGCAGAGAATCTGGGTTTTATATAAAAATAACTTAATACTCAGTTCAAACTTTAAGTAAAGTGCCTGAAAAGTTTCTGCTTTGCATTTAATAAAAGCTGGAGACGTCCGCTGGTTGACGGCGGGAAGCCTGAGAATCTCTGCGGGAGGAGATGTACCGTGGGCGGCCTCCGCCAAGAGGAGGCTACCGGCCGCCTTTCGAAGGCCGAGGTCTGCCGCCCCCGAGGCCTTACCCGGAACCCGGCTACAGAGACGACAGGAGCCGGCCCAGACCTCCGTACCACCCCGGCTACCACGACCACGGTCACCCGGACTCCTACCGCCGCTCCCCGCCGCGCAGGAGGTACCCTTCCCCCGGTTCAGGAAGTCACCGCAGCGGAGAGTACTGGACCGGAGGTCCTCCAAGAGAGGTGGGTCAAAAAAGCTCCAATTAATGTGAAAATGTATATTTTCTCTAAAAAAAACCGGGGCCCGGTAATATTACTGTCTTCAGACTGCATTGTCGTTGAAAACCGCAATCCCAGTAGCATTGTTTGTTTATTAGCATCTGTAAACCAAACTCCATTCAAAAACCTGCCCATTTATCACGGCCTCGCTTGCGTGTCCGCTGTAACATCATCCAAAACCTTTGCGTTCATTCTTAAACGTTCCTGACATCAAGTAACGTTTATCCATTAAAGTTTACATTTTACTGGGACTTAATATCTTTTCAGTTGTTTCACAAAAATACACCATGCTAACGCTAACTAACGTCCGCTAACGTCCGCTAGCCGTGTAAACAGACTCTTAAAGTCGCTGTTTCGCTGTAACAGGTTATTTATTCGCGGTTGTCTTGAATGCCGATTTAAAGATCATTGTGCATTATTGTAAAGGGTTTAAAGTATTATTAGCATTAATTAACTGTGTTTGTTGAGCCAAGTGTCAAAGCATCAATAAGCTGATTTATAAATAGAGTTCGTAAATGTGTGAATGAGCTATTTAGATAACTACGCTTCACTTGTGTGTCGCTACGGAGCCCCTTTGGGGACATATGGATAAAAACAGTCGATTTGTAAATCTATAATGTCTCTAATATTATTAGTTCAAGTTTTATTCGTCATATGTAAGTTAACACAGGGTCAACGGTACAATGTGTCAGAGAGACAGCATGTCAGCTGTCAAAAACAAAATAAAATATTCCGAAGAAAAGAGTACTATATACAATATAGTGCTATATATTTCAACTTTATAATAATAATTAACTTGATTTTATGTAGCCCCTCTCATACAGGAAATGCAGCACAAAGTTTAGCTTTACAATAAAGGAAAATAGATAAAAATAATAAAATAAAAGTATTGGAAATTAAAATGCACTTTATGATAATAATAATAATAATAATAATAATAATAATAATAATAGTAGTAGGAAAAAACAGATGAAATATAATGCATAACATAAGATGGTAAATGAACCCATTGAATAAGGATCATAATATTATAATCAGTACCACTACGTGCACATATAATCAATGCAGCAGTGAATTAGATAAGACCCTTTTAACTGCTGTTGTATCACTATAATATTTATAAAGGTAACTTATAATGAGTCTGTGGTGCTGAATCATACATTATAGTGACACTACTGTACTTTTTATCTACTATATTAGTTTAATGCGGTACTGTAATATTCCTACATATCCCATCATGCATTGTAGTGAGTTCATAATGACCATATTTAGTTTTCTTTGTTGTATATATTGATTTAGGAGTCTAGTTTCTGGCACACAGTAGCCATGCTGTAATATTTATTAATTGTTTGTTTAGTTAATTAATTACTAATAATAATAATAATAATAATAATAATAAGGCTTGATGTTCTCAGTGGTGGAAGAACACATTTAAATATTAATGAATCATGATGAAAACATAAAATCAAAGTGTATATGATCAGCTGGTGAAATAAACAAAGTGTTTGCTGTGAGTATAAATTAATCCTGTAAAAATGATTTTACGGTAAAGATATATCAACGATTAAGATGTCACGATAAAGGCTTCGGGAGTCTGGACATGTTTATTTGATTACTTGTTAAGCGTAATTTAAAACGAGAAATAAATGTTTACTTGTGTTGCAGAGGTCTCCGTCGCCTCGTGGCTCGGGGGCCATCGACCACAACCTGGTCATCACGGTCGGCAACGAGCTGACTGGACCCTCTGGCTCCGCCCCTTCACGGCATCATGACAGGTACTAAAAAAAAAAAAAAAAAAAAATATTTTAATTAGTGTGAAACCGCCTGAAAGAACATCTGTTGTACTCAAACCTCTTCCTGTTGTATTCGTGATTATAAACGTGAACATCAGTCCAGTTAAATCCGGTGTTTCCCTACAGAGATTACGCTCCTCGACCCGAGTACGAGCGGAGCCGGAGCCGACCTCACAGCCGGAGTCCGGACCGGAGCCGGGCCAAGAGCCTGGGACGTAGCAAAAGTCAGGCGAGGAGCAAGAGCCGGCCCCGCAGCCAGAGCCGCAGTCCGGACCGGAGCCGGGCCAAGAGCCGTGGACGGAGCAAAAGCCGCAGTCCGGACCGGAGCCGGGCCAAGAGCCGTGGACGGAGCAAAAGCCGCAGTCCGGACAGGAGCCGGGCTAAAAGTCAGGTCCGGAGCAAGAGTCGACCCCGCAGCAGGTCTAGATCCAGGTCCAGAGGGCGGAGCCACGGCCGCAGTAAGAGTCGACCTAGGAGTCGCAGTGCGAGCAGCAGCTCAAGCTCGAGCAGCGGCGTCGCCAACGATGACAAATCCAGAAAAGAGTTCAAAGAGCTGGATACGGCTCGACGCAGGAAGGAGCTCGAGGAGATGCTGAGTCTGCCGACAAAATCCATCCTGAAGAAACGCAACGACTCCGAGGACTCGCCGTCGCTCAGGGTAGGACGCCTACGACTAACGCAGAAAAATCTCAAGCCAAAGACCTCACCTTAACTCCTGACGCCCTCAGTTATGTTTTCTGATCTGTCATGAGCGCATCAGGAGAGGTGTCACTCCGCTTTGTTTCTGTGTTTCAGACATCAGACTCTCCCAGAGGCTCCAACATTTCCCGGGTGGCCGACCAGCTGCTCCAGGCTGTTAAAGGCATGGAGCCTCACATGGTGGCCTCCATGCTGTCAGAGCTGCGGTCCGACCCACAGATGGCTCACCGCGTCGGCCTGGATGCTGAGATCAGAGAGATCCTCCACATGCTGGGGGGGCAGACGGTGACTCAGGAGAAGACGGATGACATCGACGACGAGGAGAAGTTCTTGTACGGAGACTCGGAGGACCCCAAACTTCCAGCGGCGTCCGAGCTGGTCCGACACCAGGGGCTGGATCTGTACGGAGACGTGACGGAGGAGGCGCTGTACGGAGACTATCCGCCACAGAACGCCGTCCTCACTCAGACGTACGGCCTCCCACCGGGGGCCTCGCCTCACCTTCATGCCCATCCCACAATGGGGGAGGTGGACGTAAGGTACGCGAGCCGGTCCTCCATCAGCCCCGACCGCAACATCATGGTGCAGGTGGCGAACCCCGCCTTCCCTCCGGGGACGGAGCCACTGAAGGAGGGTGAGCGTCAGGCGCTGGAGGAGTACGAGAAGATCCAGGACCTGCTGAAGACCATCGGCCTGGACCTGGGTGTGACCGAGATCAGCAAGATGGCTGCCAGGACCAAAGAGCGTCTCCACGGAAACAAGCCGCCTCCAAAGACACCCACGCGCAGCAGGCGTCACTCTTCTGGCAGCTCGGACGGCGACCGGGGCCGCAGGAGGCGGAGCCACAGCGGCAGTTCCAGCAGCAGCAACAGTCGGTGTCGCAGCCGCGGGCGGGGGGGCAGCTGGAGCAGTGATGATAGTCGCAGGAAGCGTTCAGCGCCGGCCAAATCTCATAAAGACATGAAGGAGTTGAACGCCGAACAGAGCGCTGCACCGCCACCACACAATGAGGCGCCACCACAAATCCCCGACACCAACATCCTCCCCCCCCACCCCGGGGTGCCCATCCCCTCTTACCCCCCCTCGCAGGTCCACGGCATGATGCCCCCAAACTTTCCGCCACCGGGTTACAGCCAGTACGGAAACTACCTGCCCTACATGCACCAGCAGTGGCCGCCAATGTACCCGCCCCCCAGCATGGCCCTGCCCCCCCAAACTGGCCCCGACGACTTCCCCCCCACTCTTTCTTACCAACACCCCTACAACAACCCATCGGCCGCGGAGCCGGGCGCCAAAGGTTGGTCAATAAAACAAGATAATACTGTCAAAGCTGAAACTTTTAAAACTTTACTTTCACGATGACTCGATGATTAAAGCAGCTCCACGCAGACGTTTATATTTTATATTTTATCTCTGGTGAAATCATGACGTTTACTTTTCATTTGATAAAATGAGGTGAACCTAAAATAATAAAAGAAACAACAATAATGTGAAACCAGAATCTTCCACTTGTAATGAAACTGAAGCTGGTCCCGTGTCCTGATCGCACGTCCACTCTGTTAATATACGGAATGAAACCTTCACCTCCAGCCGCTCCTTGTGTTATTGAGTCTGAAGTCTCTCACGTGGTGGAAGCTACACTTCCTGTGAACAGCGGCTCCGCTCTCCAACTCTCACATTTACACAACAGGTCCCATCCCGCGACATCTCAGAGCGGGACTTGGTTACACACAATAACAAGCAGAGCGGATCAAGTGAAGACAAACGGGTTGCATCGCAGCACGTTTCGTCGCTGCAGCGCCCTCGCTCAATGTCGATGTTGTTATTCAGTGTTGGGGTTTTGTCCTCAGGTGCGACGAAGGGGAAAGTGAGCAGCCAGGAGCGCAAAGTGTCCGAGGAGCAGAACAACGAGAGCCAGAAACAAAAGGTGATGTCTCGTGCATCCTGCTCGCCGCTCAGCGCCTGCTGACTCCCCCGACCACTGACGGCTGGTGTCTGTGTTGTGTTCAGGTTCTGGAGGAGAGGGAGAAGCTGAAGCAGGAGCGGGAGATCCGCATGAAGAAGAAAGAATATCTGATGAAGGAGCTGGAGAGACTCCGGAAGCAACAAGGTGAGTTCATGATAACATATCACGATGATTATTATCATAACTTAGATTTGTCTTTTGTGCCGTGTCAGATTAGAAATAAATAAATATACGAAATACAGTTTCTTGTGGTGTCATGTTTTATCTTTTTAAAGATGACGGGTTTTAAACCCTCAGAAGAGCTGTGTGGACATAAAGCGGAGGTTTGCAGCTGATGCAGAGTTGGTTTGTGTCCCTCAGGCGAGCTGCTGAGGAAGAAGCGGCGGGAGAAGGGCGGGCACAAAGACCCTCTGCTGCAGGAGATCAGCCACCTGCAGGAGGACGTCATGGCGCAGATCTCCAGCCTGCGCAAAGAGCACGAGGCCGCCGAGAAGAACCGCAACGAGATCGAGAAGATAGCGCTGATCCTCGGCCTGATCCCCTCCGACCGGCCCCGCAGGGCCGCCGAGCCGGAGGAGCCAGAGAAGAAGAAACGTGAGGCGCCGAGGAGTCCCGAGGGCCGGCCCGCCGCCAGCAGCTCCACCGTGAAGGTATGAAACACAATACATTAAAGGTTTAAAGACGTTACAGACGTCAGCTGACTGAGACACGTTTTATAAACCATTCATCGAGATGATCGTTAGCTGCAGCCAGAATTAAGCTTATTGTGTGAGCAGAATGTTTATTTCTCTTATTATCTAATTATCGCTTATCTGTTGTTGTTATTATTATTATTATTATTTATCTGCTTATTTATATATTATCTAATGATCTCTTATTATCTGTTATCTGTTGTTAAGGCAGCGTGTGACCAGCAGCTTCAGAAGGATATAAAGTGTTAAAGACGTTTGTGTTGTTGAAGTCTCTCCTGCAGATCTTCTGCCGTTTTGTTTTTCACATTAAAAGCCTGCAGGGGGTCATGACCTTTGAACCACTGAAAGGCTTTTATTGTGAAATACAAAGATTATTATATATTTTGATGATTGTTTGAAGTCATCTTCAGATCTTCAGTGTGCTGCTCAGCGTGAGCAGGAAGTGATTCAAACTTAGAGAAGTTTAAAGTATAAACTGGAGTTATTCTGATCTTGTCAGGTAGATGGTTCGTTTTTTTAGGTCGATCTCAAACTTTAAAGCGAAGTTCCTTTTGTTCCTGAGCGTCTTGAGACACTTCCTCACATTGTTTTAGATTCAGACTGTCTGCGTGTTGATTCTCCTCCATCTTTGTTTCTCAGCAGCCCTCAGCGCCGTCGAGAGCGTCCCCAGAAGAGCCGCCGGCTGGGGACGCCGAGCCGTTTGAATACTATGACGCAGGAAACCACTGGTGTAAAAACTGTAACGTCACGTCGGGATCCATGTTTGATTTTTTCACGCACTTGCACAGCAAAACGCACCGAAAGGTTTGTTTTCATGTTTCACACCAAAATATTTTGCACGAGATCTTCAAACATGTTGAGAATCAGCTGTTTTATTGTTTCTCTTCTCACTTTATACTTTCATCACATAAAAACGGAATAATTGTTTACATTTGAAGTAAATAATAATTAAATAAATAAATAATTCAAAGCCTCTAAAATTTACAATAAAAATAAAAATGATAAACATCGACGAGAAAAAGTTTTTCAAATCTCATAAATTAGATTTTATCTTGTATCTTATTATAATATTACATTATCTATCTTATTATAATATTACATTATCTATCTTATTATAATATTACATTATCTATCTTATTATAATATTATAACGTTTTTTTCTTGTAAATTTACGACTTTAATCACAGAAATTAGTTTTTTCTCTGAATATTTTCCTCCATTAGTTTTTTACCTACGATGCCCCCCCCCCCCCCCCCCCCGACATGCTGTCGAAGGTTGAACTATTGTTGAACCCACTTTTGGTAAATTATATAAGAAATGTCTTAAAATATGTGTGAAAAACATCCAAACATTATCAGCTTGTGATTATTAAATGTTTTAGTATCCACGTGTCTGGACATGTGGCCTGATGTTCTTCTCGTCTCCGCAGACTCTGGACCCGTACGACCGGCCCTGGGCGTCCACGCCCAACAAGATCGCCAAGAACCTGCTTTCAGAGGAGAAGCTGACTAAACCGGCCAAAGGTACTCGCTGCCCTGACAGCCGTCCCGACGCTGCTCTGCTGAGTGTTGTCTGTCAGCTGGATCTCTGCTGCAGTGTGTCTCTTAATGAAGCAGAGGATCTCCCCCCCCCCCCCCCACGTGTCCTCTGTTTCATAAGTGCAATAAATGTGCCGCAGCCTCTGGAAGCTTCTCGTTCCCACAAGCTCCTGATTTTACCTGCTGAACGCCTCTGCTCTGTACGCCTTCACATTTCATAACCACAATGCACCTCTCTGACAGGTTCTGCGTACGGAGACGTGCACCAGGTAAACACGATTGTCAGTTTACTTCATCGCCACCTGTGAGTGTTAAAAAGCGCGTCTGTGTTTCTTCCGCAGGTTCAGAGTTTCTGCTGCCCGTCAGAGGATTCTACTGCCTGCTGTGCCGACAGTTCTATGGAGACGCCATCTGTGCAGAGGAGCATGTGACCAGGCACGCCCACAACGAGAAGTACAAGGTGTGTTTACCTGTGGGGGGGGGGGGGTGACCACGAACGTGTATATTAAAAATATAAAAGAATATCTAATCGCAAATAAACCGGGAAAACTCTTAAATAACTACGATCCTGAGAGATGAGGATTCAAATGTGTAAATCAGGAATTATAAACTCCCACGTCCCCTGAAGGCACCTTGTCTTAGGTGAAAGTGTTGCTTTGGATGTTCTGCTCTTTGTCTCACTCTCTTCTTCTCCCTCACCAGAAACAAATGTACGAGAATCCTTTGTACGAGCAGAGGAGGAACCTGGACCGCCAGGCCGGCCTGACCACCGAGACCAGCGGAAAGAAACGCAAACATGAGGAGGAAGAAAAAGTTAGCAAGGACAAGGAGGAGAAGTCCAAGCACAAAAAGGAGAAGAAGGAGAAGAAGAAGGAGGAGGTTGAGGCTGTTCAGACGGAGGAGAAGGTTAAAAAGGAGGCAGAGGAGGT
The DNA here is from genome assembly GCF_900634415.1 of Cottoperca gobio. Classification (NCBI taxonomy): domain Eukaryota; kingdom Metazoa; phylum Chordata; class Actinopteri; order Perciformes; family Bovichtidae; genus Cottoperca; species Cottoperca gobio. The sequence continues at coordinate 49,021 of NW_021166798.1, read as the reverse complement.
GGAGAAGCCGAGCAAGAAAGAGGAGGATTTTAAAACTGCCAAAAGCCTCGAAGAGGAGCGGCCTTCTCACAGCAAGAAGGATGAGGAGGAAAAGTATAAATGCAGCAAGAAGGATGATAAATATCGCCACAGCAGAGAGGAGGAGGAGAGGGGGAAACACAGTAGGAGAGACGAGGACGACCGCTACAAATACAGCAGAGAAGAAGAGTATCGGCACCGATACGATGACCGATATGACAGTCGCCCCAAATATGGGCCGAGAGACGACGAGTATAAACACGGTAAATATTCAGATTCTAGATCCAAGTATGACCGAGAGCGAGACGAAGGAAAACTCAAGGCTGAGAAGGAAGCTTTTAAAAAGCTTCCGCCTGAGAAACCAGCAACGAAACCAGACAAACCTGAACCTCCGCCAAAGCCCTACGACGCACCCAAAATCCTGTGTGGACCCAGTCCCGCCATGAGGGCTAAGCTCCGCAAGCAGACCCTGGAAACCGCCAAACCAGCACCTGCGGTCATGACCACCACCATGACCCCTACGTTTGGAAAGTTCACGTGGAAGAAGAGAGAAAACTTTCTGGCGAAGGAGGCGGAGAAAGTTGCTGCAGAGTTCATCAAGGAAGATGAAGCGGCGGCGAAGCAGAACCCGGTCTCGGTGGAGGACTCTTTTGCAAAATCTATGGCTGTGGCTAAAGAGATCGCCCAGAAGCTTGGGGGCCACCAAACTCCTCCCTGGGTGTCCAATGGCGCCAACCGGGGGAGGATCCGGCCCAACCTCCCTGCACCGGCTGCAGTCATGAGGAAAACCGCCATGATGGGTAAACCTGCACCTCTGAACACCTTCCTCTCCATGAGACCCCAAAACACAGGTTTACCTGTGACTGTTCCAGAAGGGTCGCCAATTTCTGATGATTTGGAGAAGACTCTTAATGCCCAGAAAACAGTTGTGGAAACTAAACCTCAGCTAACAAGTGCTGGATCTGGGACGTCCGAGGCTGTGCCTCCGCCGCCGATGTTAGGATCTGCACCATTTGAAGCTAAACTTTCACCCCGGGTGTTTGGACCTGCACCGTTTGAAGCTAAACTTTCACCCCGGGTGTTTGGACCTGCACCGTTTGAGGTTAAACCTGCACCACCAATTTGTAACCCTGCGCCACCAGTTTCCAAACCTGCTACCTCTGCGCCTTCTGAAACTGCTCCTTTTCCTAAACTGGCACAACCAACAATGATGAAGATTGTGTCTGACGTGGCAGCTCCCGGCGTCCCGGAGGGCGAGCAAACTCGTACGGTGTTCGTCAAGCCTCCACCTTTCATGAACATGGGTGACGGAGCTCAGAAGTCTGAGAAACTCAAGAGTCATCTTGCTGCAGCCAAAGCCCAGGACTTATTCGACATCTTCTACAGTAAAGTCGACCAATCCGGAGCATACTCCATCACTAAACCAGCAACAGATGCCAGGGCTGACGTGAGCAGCACCAATAAAAGTCAACTTCTTACCACGATAGCACCAAAACCACAACCTCATCCTCTCACCCAGCGCCAACCTCCACCTGTGGTCTTTAAACCTCCACAAGACTCCCAAAGTGCCCAAACCCAGCAGGAATCAAACATTCAAATTGCATCTGTTTGGTCCTTGCAGCCCGCCCAAACTCCAACACCAGAGGAAACACAAAAAATCCAACCAAAATGTAATCCACCGGCCCCGCCTGAGTCACAGAGTGAACCCCAGAACCAGCCCTCACCTCCTAAATCTGAGTCCCAAATCGCCCCACAAACAAAGCCTGCCGAGCTGGAACCAACACCTCAAACTCAGTCCTCGCCCAACCTGGCTCCTGATATACAATCAGAGCCCCAGCCAGACCAGGACCCTCAGCTCCATCTAGAACCCCAGCCAGACCAGGACCCTCAGCTCCATCTAGAACCCCAGCCAGACCAGGACCCTCAGCTCCATCTAGAACCCCAGCCAGACCAGGACCCTCAGCTCCATCTAGAGCCCCGTCCCGACTCAGCTCCAGAACCTGCGCCCAAGCCGGGCCCTAAAACTAGAGGAAAGAGAACTCCTCCTGCCCCCCGCCCTGTCCGGCAAACCAGATCCCAAACCAGATACCAAACCCGGCGGAAGCAGCAGTCTGAGCCGGAGCCTGAGCCGGCGTCAGGAGATTCGGACTCGGCAGTTTCGGACCCAAAGGGGCTGGACGCGTCAGATCCCGGCTCCGGGCTGCAGCCTGGGGAGGGGGCACCAGGCGAGGACACTCCGATGACTGAGATCACCCCTGAAACGCTGGGCCTCCCCTCGGACATGACCTCTCTGGACTTTGACTACGATTTTAACTTTGAGTAGCAGCTCGCGTGTCGCAGGAAGTCTTTAACTTTGTGTGTCGAGGCAGCTGGAGATGAACGACACCGACGGACTCGAGACTTTTTAAACTCGGACCTCCGTCTCTTCAAAGGACCAGTTTGACGTTTAGTGAAACTCTCGTTTGTTGCTTCAGATGGATCCGTTTCAATAATAACTCCCATAAAGGGACGGAAGAGAACATGGATGTTTACTGAGAAGCTTCGAGTTATAAGATGAACTGAATCTGTTTCCTGGTTTGGGTCAGAAACAATCTGGATAATTTTAAGGGCTAAAAAGACATTTGATGCATATTAGGGCCGTTGTAAGTAAAAATATTAATATTTACGGAGCTGAGGGAAGTGGGGGAATTTTGAGAGAATAACTCATAAATGTTGTTAATTTGAGAAACAAACTAAGAATATTGTTATGAATCGAGGAATCGCTTTAATATTCTAGATGTTTTCGTAAATGTACGACTTTAATCTCTTCTGAGTTTTTCTCTGAATATTTTCCCGACTTCGTTATTATTTTTTCCTACGAAGGCTTTAAAGCGTCATCAGGACAAGAAGTTAAATTAATGTTTTCAGTTTGCTTTTCATTGAATTGATAATATTTCGTCTTCAGCGTCTCGAGTTACTCGAACACTTTCTTCTCCCACAGAAACTTCGTTTTAATGCGTCACAAACTTCTCTGGGTTTTTGTCCGAACTAAATCCACCGCCGTGTAGTAAATGTGAACTGTTCCTTTAGAAGACCTGCCCCCCCCAAACCCCCCCCCCCCCGCCCCCTGCAGGTACACCTGTGGATGTTTTCTGTTTTATACTCAACTTTATTTCCTCTAAATAAATAACGTCGGACCAAAAGCTCCATGTTCGCTGGAGTGTCCAGGTTTGTGTTCGTGTGTCTGTCGGGAAACAAAACTGCTTCAAGTCGAGTTTTAATAAAAGTTTGTGGAGAAACGCTGAGTCGTGATTATTGTAAGTTTCATCACAGTTTAGTTATTTTATATGAAACATTAAAAAGTTATTAAACACTAGCCAGCAGACATATGTGCATTATATCACAATATACAGCAACAATAATTATATAAACACAGAAATAAGAAATTATAATGTATAAGAAATATGTACATTTTTATTACATTATATATCAATATGTAAAAAAATATAAATATGTACAATATATTACATATATGTAAATATATATTCACGACTACGTGTTTGTATTTAATTATTCTTATTTTAGATTAATCTGCAGATTGTTTTCTGTCGATTTAATCTTTTGGTTTATATTAAATAATAGAACTGGAGAAAGTTCTGAGTTTTAGGACAAAAAAGATGAAAATTCTCACAAATTGATGTAAAAACTAAAGTTTTTATTTACATATGTATTTATATAGCGAGAAACTTGCTGAAATAATCCTTTAAATAGCAGAACCAGTGATTGTATAAAATGTGATAATTAAAACTAAGTGTGAAATAATATTTCCTTTGTAAGAAAGGTGGATAGATTTAGTTAAATCTATTGAATGTGCCGAATATATGATTTATTAAAAATTATAAACTACAAACAACATTCTGTCAATGTCACATTTGTTGTGTGAAATAAAGTGTAGGATTGTTTGGGACGAATACATGCTGTAGTAAAGTATCAGATTACTGCAGTGAAGTAAAAGAGTACTGCATTACAGTGTGTTGTTGGTGGGACAGTGTGTTGTTATTGGGACAGTGTGCTGTTGGTGGAACAGTGTGTTGTTGGTGGAACAGTGTGTTGGTGGTGGAACAGTGTGTTGTTGGTGGAACAGTGTGTTGTTGGTGGGACAGTGTGTTGTTGGTGGGACAGTGTGCTGTTGGTGGAACAGTGTGTTGTTGGTGGAACAGTGTGCTGCTATTGGGACAGTGTGCTGTTGGTGGAACAGTGTGTTGTTGGTGGAACAGTGTGTTGTTGGTGGGACAGTGTGCTGTTTGTGGAACAGTGTGTTTTTGGTGTAACAGTGTGTTGTTATTGGGACAGTGTGCTGTTGGTGGAACAGTGTGTTGTTGGTGGGACAGTGTGCTGTTGGTGGAACAGTGTGTTGTTGGTGTAACAGTGTGTTGTTGGTGGGACAGTGTGTTGTTGGTGGAACAGTGTGTTTTTGGTGGAACAGTGTGTTGTTGGTGGGACAGTGTTGTTGGTGGAACAGTGTGTTGTTATTGGGACAGTGTGCTGTTGGTGGAACAGTGTGTTGTTGATGGAACAGTGTGTTGTTGGTGGGACAGTGTGTTGTTGGTGGGACAGTGTGTTGTTGGTGGAACAGTGTGTTGTTGGTGGGACAGTGTGTTGTTGGTGGAACAGTGTGTTGTTGGTGGGACAGTGTGTTGTTGGTGGGACAGTGTGTTGTTGGTGGAACAGTGTGTTGTTGGTGTAACAGTGTGTTGTTATTGGGACAGTGTGTTGTTGGTGGAACAGTGTGTTGGTGGTGGAACAGTGTGTTGTTGGTGGAACAGTGTGTTGTTGGTGGAACAGTGTGTTGTTGGTGGAACAGTGTGTTGTTGGTGGAACAGTGTGTTGTTGGTGGGACAGTGTGCTGTTTGTGGAACAGTGTGTTGTTGGTGGAACAGTGTGTTGTTGGTGGAACAGTGTGTTTTTGGTGTAACAGTGTGTTGTTATTGGGACAGTGTGCTGTTGGTGGAACAGTGTGCTCTTGGTGTAACAGTGTGTTGTTGGTGGGACAGTGTGCTGTTGGTGGAACAGTGTGTTGTTGGTGTAACAGTGTGTTGTTGGTGGAACAGTGTGTTGTTATTGGAACAGTGTGTTGTTGGTGGAACAGTGTGTTGTTGGTGTGACAGTGTGTTGTTGGTGGGACAGTGTGCTGTTGGTGGAACAGTGTGTTGTTAGTGGAACAGTGTGTTGTTGGTGGAACAGTGTGTTGTTATTGGAACAGTGTGTTGTTGGTGGAACAGTGTGTTGTTGGTGTGACAGTGTGTTGTTGGTGGGACAGTGTGTTGTTGGTGGAACAGTGTGTTGTTGGTGGAACAGTGTGTTGTTGGTGTAACAGTGTGTTGTTGGTGGGACAGTGTGCTGTTGGTGGAACAGTGTGCTCTTGGTGGAACAGTGTGTTGTTGGTGGAACAGTGTGTTTGTGGATTTGGTGGAACAGTGTGTTGTTGGTGGAACAGTGTGTTGTTGGTGTAACAGTGTGTTGTTGGTGGGACAGTGTGCTGTTTGTGGAACAGTGTGTTTTTGGTGTAACAGTGTGTTATTGGGACAGTGTGCTGTTGGTGGAACAGTGTGTTGTTGGTGGAACAGTGTGTTGTTGGTGGGACAGTGTGCTGTTGGTGGAACAGTGTGTTGTTGGTGTAACAGTGTGTTGTTGGTGGGACAGTGTGTTGTTATTGGGACAGTGTGTTCTTGGTGGAACAGTGTGTTGTTGGTGGAACAGTGTTTTGGTGGAACAGTGTGTTGGTGGAACAGTGTGTTGTTGGTGGAACAGTATGTTGTCGGTGGAACAGTGTGTTGGTGGAACAGTGTGTTGTTGGTGGAACAGTATGTTGTCGGTGGAACAGTGTGTTGGTGGAACAGTGTGTTGTTGGTGGAACAGTGTGTTGTTGGTGCAACAGTGTGTTCTTGGTGGAACAGTGTGTTGTTGGTGGAACAGTGTTTTGGTGGAACAGTGTGTTGGTGGAACAGTGTGTTGTTGGTGGAACAGTATGTTGTCGGTGGAACAGTGTGCTGTTGGTGGAACAGTGTGTTGGTGGAACAGTGTGTTGTCGGTGGAACAGTGTGTTGTTGGTGGAACAGTGTGTTGGTGGAACAGTGTGTTGTTGGTGGAACAGTGTTGTTGGTGGAACAGTGTGTTGGTGGAACAGTGTGTTGTTGGTGGAACAGTTGGTGGAACAGTGTGTTGTTGGTGGAACAGTGTGTTGTTAGTGTAATAGTGTGTTGGTGGTGGAACAGTGTGTTGTTGGTGCAACAGTGTGTTGTTGGTGCAACAGTGTGTTCTTGGTGGAACAGTGTGTTGTTGGTGGAACAGTGTTGTTGGTGTAACAGTGTGTTGTTGGTGGGACAGTGTGCTGTTGGTGGAACAGTGTGTTGTTGGTGGAACAGTTGGTGGAACAGTGTGTTGTTGGTGGAACAGTGTGTTGGTGGAACAGTGTGTTGGTGGTGGAACAGTTGGTGGAACAGTGTGTTGTTGGTGGAACAGTGTGTTGGTGGAACAGTGTGTTGGTGGAACAGTGTGTTGGTGGTGGAACAGTTGGTGGAACAGTGTGTTGGTGGTGGAACAGTGTGTTGTTAGTGTAATAGTGTGTTGGTGGTGGAACAGTGTCTTGTTGGTGGGACAGTTGGTGGAACAGTGTGTTGTTAGTGTAATAGTGTGTTGTTGGTGGGACAGTGTGTTGTTGGTGGGACAGTGTGTTGTTGGTGGAACAGTGTATCTCTCCGTGAGACACCGCAGGTGAAGCAGCCTGTCACTGAAGGAGCTGCACAGTGCGGACAAAGTGTCCTGGAGGGTCAGTCTCCTCAGCTGCTCTGTTCCTTCTTAAACAGAGCAGCTGTTATCTGACCAGTTTATTGTTCAGGTGAACGCCCAGGTACTTGTAGGATTTTACAATCTCAATGTCCGTTCTCAGGACGTTCACTGGTGTTGGGGGGGAATGATGGCGCCTCCTGAAGTCCACCACCAGCTCCCTGGTCTTCCCTGCGTTGAATAGGAGGTGGTTCCTCTGGCACCAGAGGATAAAGTCCTGTGTCTGCTCTCTATTCTCCTGTCCTCACATCAGAGATGAGACAAAAGCAGAGTCAGAGAACTTCTCTCGGTCACACTTTGCTGTGTTGTGGGCGAAGTCTGGAGTGTAGAGGGTGAAGAGGCTGACCTCCTCCATCCCCCCAGGACCAAGCTCAAAACCCTGGGAGATCGAGCCTCCTGCTCCGCTGCTCCCAGACTGTGGAACGCTCTCTCTGAACATCTGAGGACACCACAGACTGTGGATGCTTTTAAAACAGGCCTAAAAACCATCTTTTTCACAGAACCTTCTGCGAGACTTTAGCCCTCCATCTGTTGCCTTGTCTGTTTACAGAATGTTTTTAAATGTATATTCTGCTTCATCATTTTTTTACTCTGTAGCACTTTGAGTTTTGTTTACTCAAATGAAAAGTGCGCTTATAAATACAATTTATTATTATTATTATTATTATTATTATTATTATTATTATGAAGAGAAAAGGTGCCAAAACCGTTCCCTGGGGGGCCCCGTGCTGCAGACAATCGTGTCCGAGTGACACTCCCGGGTCCTCACGTACTGTGGACAGTTGGTGAGGTTGTCCAGAATCTAGCTGGTGAGGTGCTGATCCACCCCTGAGCGCTCCAGCTTGTCCCCCAGCAGCCTGGGTTGAATGGTGTTAAAGGCACTGGAGAAATCAAAGAACATGATTCTCACAGAGCCCCCAGCCTTCTCCAGGTGAGAGAGGGATCTCTGCATCAGGTAGATGACAGCGTCATTCACCCTGATGCCAGGTTGATAGGCGAACTGAAGTGGGTCCATCAATGGTCTCACAAGGGGTCGAAGATAGCCAAGGACCAGCCTCTCCAGGGTCTTCATCAGCTGCGATATCAGTGCCACCGGCCTGTAGCTGTTGAAGTCCTTGTTGGGTCTTTAGCACAGGTACCACACAAGATGTTTTCTACATTTGTGGAAGTACAGATTACTGCAGTAAAGTACATATTACTGCCCTAAAGTATCAGATTACTGCAGTAAAGTATCAGAGTACTGCAGTAAATCACAGATAACTTCTTCTTGGAGGTGTTTTGTTGCTGGGAAGACTCTCCTCCCTTCAGCCTCACCCTCATCCCTTAAAACTCAGAGGCAGCCAATCAGAAAAATCCCTCCACGCGTTGCTAGGCAGGCTGTGCGCCTCAGCAGCCAATCGGATCGCCTGGGACTGGAGCGCAGGGAGCGCAGACAGACCGAGTGACAGCGTTTGAGTCCCGGGGAAGAACATCACGGAGCCTCCCTGGGAGAAAAAGGACCTGCATCACAGCCAAGATGCCGAACAAAAGCAAGAAGGAGAAGGTGAGGCTTCGTCATTACATTATATTTGATCGAGTAGCGGATAACTAGCTAGCATAGCAAGCTAACCTGCTAAGGCCCCGCTAGCAGAGGACGGCTAAGATAACCGCTAGCTGCTGAGTTGCTAGCAGCAGAACTATAAATGTTTGTGTCATTATAAATGTTTGTGTCATTATACATGTTTGTGTCATTATAAATGTTTGTGTCATTATACATGTTTGTGTCATTATACATGTTTGTGTCATTATACATGTTTGTGTCATTATAAATGTATGTGTCATTTACATGTTTGTGTCATTTACATGTTTGTCATTATACATGTTTGTGTCATTATACATGTATGTGTCATTTACATGTTTGTGTCATTATACATGTATGTGTCATTTACATGTTTGTGTCATTATACATGTTTGTGTCATTTACATGTTTGTCATTATACATGTTTGTGTCATTATACATGTATGTGTCATTTACATGTTTGTGTCATTATACATGTTTGTGTCATTATACATGTTTGTGTCATTATACATGTTTGTGTCATTTACATGTTTGTGTCATTATACATGTATGTGTCATTATACATGTTTGTGTCATTTACATGTTTGTGTCATTATACATGTTTGTGTCATTATACATGT
>NW_021166798.1:25000-27500 GCF_900634415.1 Cottoperca gobio | reverse complement strand
TAATGGACAGTTTGCAGCTAACATTTTACAGTAAAAGTAATCCCAAATATTAAAAATGTTCCTGCAGTGCCTGACCACTACCCCCCCCTCCAGACTCCCCCCCAATAGAGCGCGAGGAGCTGTTCGTGCAGAAGCTGCATCAGTGCTGTGTGCTGTTCGACTTCGTGAGCGACCCGCTCAGTGACCTGAAGTACAAAGAAGTGAAGCGAGCTGGACTCAACGAGATGGTGGAATACATCACACACAGCAGCGACGTGGTGACGGAGATCATCTACCCCGAGGCCGTGTTCATGGTACACACACACACACACACACACACACACACACACACACACAGACAGACAGAGACACACACAAAAATTAGTAGAGTTAAAAATCAAAACAGAAATTAGAAGTAAAGTATGAGGATACAGAATTGTGTGTGTGTTCAGTTTTCAGTGAACTTGTTCCGGACTCTTCCTCCGTCCTCCAACCCGACCGGAGCTGAGTTTGATCCTGAAGAGGACGAGCCCACGCTGGAGGCCGCCTGGCCTCACCTGCAGGTACTCTGTGTGTGTGGTGTGTGTGTTACAGTAAAGATCGTGACCCAGAGGTGAAAGTAAAACTGTTCTCAGAAAGAAACATTATTTATCTAGTTGTTGAACTATTACATTTATACAGTAGCTTATTTAAATCCTATTATATATCTGTTATAAACTGAGTAATGAAGAAAAAGTAAAACACAAATGATTTTGGGGACCGAATAATGTAAAATATTGACAAAAGCTGCCTTTTTATTATCAATAATAATATTATTGATATTATTATTATTATAATAAATATTATTATTATCTATAATTATATTATTATTATTATAATAAATATTATTATTATTATTACCATTATTAATATTATTAATTATATTCATAATGATAATATTAATAATATTATTATTATTACTACATCACAGTTAAACAAACAGGAGAAATCATTTAAGTGCAACATGCAAAGAATTATTATTATTATATTTATCTTTTATTAATAATGATATTATAATTTTTACTATTAGTAATAAAGTTTTTATTGTTATTAATAATAATATTAGTAATATTATTATTATTTATAATAATATTACTACTTAAATTACTATTATTATTATTACTATAATTAATATTATTATTACTATTGTTAATATTATTATTACTATTATTACTATTATTAATATTATTACTACTATTGTTAATATTATTATTATTATTATCTGCTGCAGTGTCTCTCTTTTCCGTCCGCAGCTCGTCTACGAGTTCTTCCTTCGCTTCCTCGAGTCTCCAGACTTTCAGCCAAACATCGCCAAGAAATACATCGACCAGAAGTTTGTGATGTCGGTAAGAAGCGGCGGCGCGTTAGAGGGACGGTGGGCCGATGTGCAGCCTATTGACGTTTAATGTTTGTGCTGCAGCTGCTGGAGCTGTTCGACAGCGAGGACCCGCGAGAGAGAGACTTCCTGAAGACCATCCTGCACCGCATCTACGGCAAGTTCCTCGGCCTTCGCGCCTACATCCGCCGGCAGATCAACAACATCTTCTACAGGTCAGAACCTCCAGCAGGTCATCTTCTACGGGTCAGAACCTCCAGCAGAACCTCGCACAACATGTAGGTCATCATCTACGGGGCAGAACCTCACACAACATGCAGGTCATCATCTACAGGTCAGAACCTCACACAACATGCAGGTCATCATCTACAGGTCAGAACCTCCAGCAGAACCTCACACAACATGCAGGTCATCATCTACGGGGCAGAACCTCACACAACATGCAGGTCATCATCTACAGGTCAGAACCTCCAGCAGAACCTCACACAACACATGCAGGTCATCATCTACGGGGCAGAACCTCACACAACATGCAGGTCATCATCTACAGGTCAGAACCTCCAGCAGAACCTCACACAACATGCAGGTCATCATCTACGGGGCAGAACCTCACACAACATGCAGGTCATCATCTACAGGTCAGAACCTCCAGCAGAACCTCACACAACATGCAGGTCATCATCTACAGGTCAGAACCTCCAGCAGAACCTCACACAACATGCAGGTCATCATCTACAGGTCAGAACCTCCAGCAGAACCTCGCACAACATGTAGGTCATCATCTACGGGGCAGAACCTCACACAACATGCAGGTCAGAACCTCCAGCAGAACCTCACACAACATGTAGGTCATCATCTACAGGTCAGAACCTCACAACATGCAGGTCAGAACCTCGGGTCAGAAGTTTGTTCTCTCTTCTGCAGAATAAACCCGATCTGTTTCCACTTTGGTTACGATGTGAGACTCTAGCTGTGTCTCAATTCAGGGCCTGCAGCCTTCAGAGGACGCATTTGTACGTCTCAGCGGCCGCGACAGGACTGTCCCATTTTGGCGACTCCTTCAAATGCGGCCTTCTTTTGCCAGATTTGCATCTGATGTATCCTGCACGGCCTCAGGTATCCCCATATTCATTGCGCGCCAAGAGA